>NC_064816.1:122931323-123102832 GCF_023721935.1 Panthera uncia
TCCTTCCTTCTGTCCTTCCTTCTGTCCTTCCTTCTGTCCTTCCTTCTGTCCTTCCTTCTGTCCTTCTTTCTGTCCTTCTTTCTGTCCTTCTTTCTGTCCTTCCTTCTGTCCTTCCTTCTTTCCTTCCTTCCTTCCTTCCCTTTCCTTCTTTCTGAGAGAGAGAGAGCATGTATGCATGAGTGGGGGAGGGGCAGAGAAAGAGGGAGAGAGAGAGAGGATCCTAAGCAGGCTATGCACTGTCAGCACAGAGCCTGTTGTGGGGCTTGAATCCACCAACCATGAAATATGACCTGAGCTGAAGTTGGATGTTTAACTACCTGAGCCAGCCAGGTGCCCCTATACTATCATGTTTCTTCTTAAAATCCTTCAAAGGTAACTGATATTCTTTAGTGTAAAATGAATGTTGAATGATTTGTTTTTCATGTAAGTCCTATGATCTCCATTCCTTCTACCTAAGCTCTACCTTCTCCCACCACCATGCATTTCTTCATCTACCTCTGCCTTCTTCAATTAAAAGTCAGCACCAATGCCATCTGGTCAGGGAAGGCTTTTCTCATTGTCATCACTTCCTCCTCCTTCCCGCACAAAATGGGTAAGTAACTTCTCTATTCTCATAAAAGAACCCAGGGCTTACCTTTGCTTTAGCATTTTTGTGCTTCCTGATTCCATAGTCCACCAGACTGAGAAGTTCCAAGGTCAAGAGTTCTGACTTATTTGACTTTACTCCCTTAGGTCTAATGCAGTGACTGGGGCTTAGCAGGTGTTGAAAATGTCTTTGGTTAAAATTAAGAACCAAGTATAACTTCATGGGAATGGAGCTTTTAATGAGATCTCAAGCTTTCTCAAACCATTTCCACAGATAACCTAATAGTTTCTAGTTTATATCACACCCGGTAGAGGATTCTTTGGGGGTTAAAGTTGGCCTAAATATTCCATGTAATCTGGAATATACTTCTGAAGAGAGAAATTGTCCATGTAAGCCCATGGTGTCTAAGCAGACACTTAGAAAGGATCCATAGCCTGCCTGTAAGTTCTCAGTAAATGTTTTCAGAGAGTCTAACTGGGTTTAGTTCCTTAGAGAAGAGAGGGAAAGTTTGTAGAATACTGTGGCTGAAACTCCGTGGTTCACTTGAAGTGGGACTGGATCAAGACCATACTTCTACCCATTATTTTGTACCAGTGGACATTATTATATGTTATCAGAATAGACAACAACAGTGTTTTTCATTAATTTAATTGTCCTCATTGAAATGATGGAATTGACTCTAGAAAATTTGGAGCACCAACACACAGGAATACTAAGAGAACAGTACGCTCACTCTCTCAAATTGCTAGCTTAGTCTCATTTTGTCGGCTTTGACTATTAAATGAAAACGTGCTCTTTTAGTTGCAGTAAACTGTCTTTCAATCTTTCATGTTGACCCAAAATGCCAGATTTATTTTCTTTTTTTTTGGAATGTCTTAGAAAGGTGGCCTGCCAAAGATCTCTCTGTGAGAACACAGTAGTGATGAGCTGAATCTGCCACTAGATGTCATTACCTTTTCAAATAAATGGCTTTAAAGAACATTTCAGTAAAACTCGCTTCAAACCTCAGGTTTCTGTGTTCCTTTTCATGGCATCTATGGAGTAAGTAATAAAGCTATCCTTCATCTTAACACATTTGCCCTATTTAGATTTTGGAATTTATGTTGCCTTATCCAGCCCATTGCATTGTGAACCGGCGCTTACAATGCGTGAACGGTACTTTTCGTGATGCAATACTGATCTTGTCTTCACTTAAGGAGGTGTGAAAACTATTCAGAAGCACAAAACAATATATATTTAATAGCCTTTCCATTACAGAAAGCTAATAAAAATTCCAACACGAATAGATTTTGCTTAGGAAATTGTGTTTCCATTTCTCTTGGGGAAACATGGATACTTTATTTTTTATATTCCTCTGTAAATGACTACTAAATTGCACAACTTCTGTGCAATCTAGAGTTGTGTAGCAATTTTATCAAATTTTTAAAAAAGTACTACTAAATTATCGTGATCAATTATAAACTTTCCAATATGAACTCCTGATGTGGTGCTCTTCATACTTCACCAAAGGGCTGTACACACATCTGTTTTTCCTCCAAGAAATAAAATAAAATAAAAATAAATGTGAGAGAAGGGAATCAGTGAAGCATAGCAATCTCACACTTGCATATTTTATAATCCATGATCACAGCAGGGATAGTAGTTATCTCGTTGCATATCTAAATAATAGGCTTTCAAAATTCCAAGCTAAATTTAGTCTTATTTTAAACGACGTATGTTCTGTGTTTGCATTTTTTGAAAAGATTTTTAAATATTAAAACTTCTTGTAAAGAGCCGATGCCTAGAGCTGGAGATCTCATTTTCTAGCCAGTGCATACATATTCCATCTTTCTGTCCATTTCTCTGGTATAAGCTAGAAATGTTCAGGTTTGAACATGAAAAAGATCTTCCTTCAGGACTACCACCTGCCAGATCTATTCCACTTACACACAGTTCCCTCGCATAGAGGATTTTTCTTCTGGAACAGCCAATTCATCCGGCTGGTAAAACCTCCATAATACATGTGCCAAAGCAAGACAACCATTGTTATGTGTGGTTAGTGCCCTGCAATTCTTCACACCCGCTAACAAACCTGATTAAATTTCCACTGAGTAAACCCCAGCCTAGGCCGATCCTGGGAACTCCTTGCCCTTGGAGGCTGTTTCTGTGATGCCAAAACCAGTACTTCCTTCCTACTGTGGCCAGGTTAGGAGAGGCACTGGAGTCTTTTGCTATTGAGGGAAAAGTGTTTAAAGATGAAAACTTTCATCCATAATAAGAGAGGAATGGTTGACAGATAAAGGTTTTCAATGAGCAAAGATGATCATGATTACCATAGTACACTGATGGGTGATACTGTGTCACTGTCATCTTGAAGTGACTCGTGCCATGAACAGATTGGGGGCTGGATAAACATTTACTGAATTAAGTTATAAGAAGGATATTTTTAAAAGTTTGTTTACTTAGGGATAGCAGGGGAGGGGCAGAGAGAGAGGGAGAGAGAGATAATCCCAACCGGGCTCCACATGCATGGCCAATGCAGAGCCTGACACGGGGCTCAAACTCACGAACTGTGAGATCATGACCTGAGATGAAGTCAAGAATCAAACGTTTAACCAACTGAGCCATCCAGGCGCCCCATAAGAAGGATTTCTAAAGCAAGTGAAACTTTTTTGCTACCATCTGAGGTCTATGTTCCTGTGAATACAAAATTATGCTGTCTTCTCTGTCTCTCTGTCTCTCTCTAAAATAAACATTAAAAAAATTAAAGGGGCACCTGGGTGGCTCAGTTGGTTAAGCGTCCAACTTTGGCTCAGGTCATGATCTTGCAGTCCGATCTGTGAGTTTGAGCCCCACGTGGGGCTCTGCTGACAGCTTGGAGCCTGGAGCCTGCTTCGGCTTCTGCGTCTCTCTCTCTCTGCCCCTCCCCCATTCATACTCTGTCTCTAAAATAAATAAACATTAAAAAAATATTAAAAAAAACAAAATTATGCTGTCTTTTGAACAAGAAAATACCATAATGCAGTATAGTCAGGGTAGATATGCTTGAGTATCTCCCAGGGTAGTTGAATTCTGATAGTAGTTTGCCAGTCATACTCTCTTGCCTGAGTCTCTCTTGGTCACTAACATTTATCACAGACCAGGAGTCTGTGATTTGGGGATCACATTCTACTTCATTCCACAGAGAAAGAAAAAGAAAGGGCTCCAGAATGAGGGAAGGGCCTTGCACTTGCAAGGCCACTACGGTGGGTACACTATGATTAATGATGCAAGTCCTGGCTGAGAAACAAACTGCAGTGAAGGTACCTACCACATGGAAATGAAAACCATACATTTCCCTCTTTATACATTGTTGGTCAACTCTTGAGTATGTAAAGGGCAGAGTTCCATGTGGTCCTTATTCTCCCATAGTCAGCTGACATCTATTGTAGTTACATGTACTGAGCATGTAGTTAACATTGCTCTGAACACTTATTTTCATTAGGGGGAATCTGCTGTTTACTTCTGCACTTCTGTTCCAGAAAGGAGACTTCAAAAAATTGTGTCTTGGGGCACCTGGGTGGCTCAGTCAGTTAAGCATCTGACTTTGGTTCAGGTCATGATGTCACGGTTCCTGAGGTCAAGCCCCAGATTGGGCTCTGTGCTGACAGCTCAGAGCCTGGAGCCTGCTTGGGGTTCCATTTCTCTCTCTCTCTAAAAAATAAATAAACATTAAAAAAATTAAAAAAAAACTGGGGGTAATAATATTACTAACTTTTGGGTAATGCTATGAGGTTTAAGTATATTAATATATATATTTAGAATAGTACCTGGCACATAGTTATAAATACTAGTTATTGTTATTATTGTTATTACTTTGGATTTCTGCCTGCTAATTTCTTTGAAAAATGAAACAATTTGCTTCAGCCAAGAAATTTTGAAACCTACCAATCTAGACTATTAATGTATGAAAATTCTCTTTTCTCCACTCTAAGCATTTTGCCTGGTAAATTGGAACAGATTCCACAGTTCAGAGCAACGAAGCGCTCGGGTCAGTGCTGGGTGAACCCTGATGAATTGTTCTTTGATGAGTTGTCATTTTCTATTCTTAAAAGAGGCATTAAGAATTTATAACAATGTTCTAGTTGCATTATCATTTGGATGGTGTGTTTATGCTAATTTCTACTGCCAATCCTAATTACCAGTGGTTAAATTCATTAAAAAATAATTTTTTTTCCAGACTCTTGTCTGATTCACCTTGCTTCCTAGAATATCTCAATTTCCTTTTGGTTCACTTGCCACAATTATCAAATGATTTATTCACCAAACAGTATAAATCAGAGGTGCTTTTACTTATTCACCAGACCTTTACTCAGTGCTTCTTGATGCTTTGTGGGTATCCAAACATTTTTCCATATAACCTTAGAGGTCATCTAGTCTAAGAGATCACATATTATAGAGTTATTTTTTGTATGCTCAGTAACAAGTGGTTCTGTTATATGAGGGCTAGATTTTTGCCTGGGAATAGCTCATACTGTGGTTGGTGACACATTATATAGAATGAAGAGTAAAGTTACAAAGCCTTCACATTTCAACCTGGTAAGTCAAGTACACAAATATTACTTACTTGTTCAAGATACAAACTAAGGAGCAAGAGAGTTGAGAACAGAATTCAGATGCCCTGCTTCTAAAATACAATGTTAGAATACTACTTTGCTCAGTGCTATTGCTTCTTATAAAATGTGCTGTAAATAGTGATTAGCTATTTAGATGGGCTACAAACTAAATTTAGTTTAATAAAAAGAATACTTGTTTTTTGGTCAGAAGTCATGGATGAGACACTAGGTTTTGTATGAATAAGAAACCTCAATTTTCTTAATCTATAAATTCAGGATTATAGTGCTTGTCCTGTCCACCATATAAGATAGGTTTGGCACCAAATGAAGTTATTCTTGAGTAACTCTTGCTTTGCTCATACTCTTTTGTAGGATATAAGAGGTTTTTTTTTTCTTAATTTATTTACAAATAAGAATGTTTTATTTTAATTAATTAATTAATTTATAGTTTATTTTCAAGTTAGCTAAATACAGTGTGCCCTTGATTTTGGGGGTAGATTCCTGTGATTCTTCACTTACATACAACACCCAGTGCTCATCCCAACAGGTGCCTTCCTCAATGACCGTCACCCATTCCCCGCCCCCATCATCTCTCAGTTTGTTCTCTGTATTTAACAGTCTCTTATGGTTTGCCTCTCTCTCTGAAACTATTTTCTCCCCTTCCCTCCCCCCATGGTCTTCTGTTAAGTTTCTTAAGTTCCACATATGACTGAAACATATGATATATATCTTCCTTTGACTGACTTATTTCACTTAGCATAATACCCTCCTGTTCCATCATATTGCAAATGGCAGGATTTCATTCTTTCTCATTGCCAATTAGTATTCCATTGTATATATAAACCACATCTTCTTTATCCAGTTATCAGTTGACAGACATTTGGGCTCTTTCCATAATTTGGCTATTGTTGAAATTGTTGCTGTAAACACTGGGGTGCATGTGCCCCTGTAAATCAGCCCTCCTTGTATCCTTTGGATAAATTCCTAGTAGTGCTGTTTCTGGGTCATAGGGTAGTTCTATTTTTAATTTTTTGAAGAATCCCCCATGTTGTTTTTCACAGTGCTGCACCAGTTTGCATTCCCACCAACTGTAAAAGGATTCCCCTTTCTATGCATCCTTGCCAGTATCTGTTGTTTCCTGTCTTGTTGATTTTAACCATTCTTAGAGGTGTGAGGTAGTATCTCATCATGGTTTTGATTTGTATTTCCCTAATGATGAGTGATGTTGAGCATCTCTTCATGTGTCTTTTGGCCATCTGGATGTCTTCTTTGGAAAAGTGGCTATTCATGTCTTCTGCCCATTTCTTCATTGGATTATTTGGTTTTTGAGTGTTGAGTTTGGTAAGTTCTTTATAGATTTTGTATACTAACCCTTTATCTGATATGCCATTTGCAAATATCTTCTCCCATTCCATCGGTTGAATTTTAGTTTTGTTGATTGTTTCCTTGTGGTGCAGGAGCTTTTTATCTTGATGAGGTCTCAAAAGTTCATTTTTGCTTTTATTTCACTTGCCTTTGGAGATGGGTCAAGTGAGAAATTGCTACGGCTGAGGTCAGAGATTGTTGCCTGTTTTCTCCTCTAGGTTCTTGTCTCACATTTAGGTCTTTCATCCATGTTGAGTTTATTTTTGTGTATGGTGTAAGAAAGTGGTCCAGTTTCATTCTGCATGTTGCTGTCCAGTTCTCCCAGCACCATTTGCTAAAGAGACTGTCTTTATTCCACTGGATACTCATTCCTGCTTTGTCAAATATTAGTTGGCCATACATTTGTGCGTCTAATTCTGGGTTCTGTATTCTATTTTATTGGTCTATGTGTCTGTTCTTGTGCCAATACTATACTGTCTTGATGATTACAGCTTTGTAGTAGAGGCTAAAGTCCGGGATTGTGATGCCCCCGCTTTGGTTTTCTTTTTCAACATAACTTTGGCTATTTGGGGTCTTCTGTGGTTCCATACACATTTTGTAGGTAAGAGTTTTAAATTTAGGAATGCTTCCTTCCTTAACATATCTTCTCCCAATTTTGTGGAAATACTTATCATTTTGGAGAAAAATAAGCTTATGTAGTGGGAATGAATTTCCATCCACAAACTCAGTCTTTTAAGAGATACTTCTGGTACAAAGTGGTAATTGTTCTCTCATACTTATTCCCCATTTCTCTCAGAAAAAGAACCCTCCAAATCTTAGATCATGGCTTCTCAGGATAAAGATCATATTCCCTTGACTACAGGATGTATCCTTATGACTTCATTCTGGCCAGTGGGACATAAACACAAGCAGTGTGTGAATCTTCAGGGGAGGGATGTCTTCTTCTCTCAGCTTGCTCTTCTTGCTATCTGTAATATGGATATCTGTAAATTTTGAGTCAATCATTCCCAACAACACTTGAAACATTTACTATTAATATTCTCGCTCTGCTGGTGAGGGATTTGAGGCACAGAGGGGCCAGGTACCTTATCAAAGGCACATAATCCTGGTGGAGCCAGGATTTCCACTTAGGAAGTCTGGCTGATGGGACTATACATGTAATTACTGCTTTTCCTAGGACAGCAATGGAATTTTTGTTCTGACTCTTTCCCTGTTGTGCCTGGAGGGATGACTACAGTCATCCCTGTGCCTCCCTTTTCATATTCTTTACCAAGGTTTCACATACATTACCAAGTTTTCAGATAGGTCTTGGTGGTCTACTGGTCACCTTTCTATCATAGGTATGACTGAAATGCCCATTGTGACGAAGGTAAATTTAGAAAAATGTTGACTAGAGCATACAAAGCACTTCATATTTTTAGCCCAAGGAAGGAGAGAAGCTTAGATTACAGATGTTTGACACAAGTGGAATGAACACTTTAGAAGCGATGAAACTCTACTTCCCTGCTCCCAGTTGCCCAATGAATCTTAATCTTATAATGATTTTATAATAATAAAAACTTATTTTCTTCTCCATTCAAGGAAATAGTGAGGTCAACTGCTCATTTCTTTAGAAAAATTTGTGGGAGAGCTTCATGGGCTTTGTTTTCAAAACTAATGTCCAGTGGGATTAAGGCAAGAGGGATTTCTTCCAAATTAAAGGAGAGTATTCAAGACTGAATGAGGTACAGAGAGCAGATTGTAGATCAGGGAACAAAACTAGAAGTTTATATAATTTTACAATTTCATTGGTGGGGGAAGTTCAGGGAAAAGTCTTTGATGGTTCATACTGCAGATAAAAGATAAAATGATGCGGGAAGTAACTTTTTAACTATAAAAGGACCAAATTTATCCTGGAGATTTAAAAGCTGCTGGGCAATGAGCATGAGTGGTGTTCAGTGACAGTCAACCAAGCAGTTGCAAATCCACACTGTCTTGCCTGAATTTCCCATCTACCCTGTGGTCTGAAAGGGACTTTGTACTAAAACATCAGTTGTACAAAAAATCAGTTGTACTTCTTCACCCATCAGCTTGGCTAGAGACTGGTGTGGTCTGTCCTGTGGATGTTCTTTCTGTCCCTTACTATTGGCCTGAAAGTTTGGGATTGCTTGGAGATCATAAAGAATTAGAACCACTGAAATACCTATCCTCCCAACCTGCCTTCCACTTTCAATGAGATGGCTCTGCTCTCCCATGCCATTCTTGAAATAGGGGGTTCTGGTCAATTCAGAAGACCCATGTAGGATTCAGTTTCCTTGAAGTTTTGTGTCACCACAGATTATAGTACCATTCCCAGTCCAAAGGCTCATAATTCATCCTGGGGACATCTTTTTCTTTCAAACCTCATTCTTCCCAAAGTGCTAAGCTTGTGAAAAGAAAGACCAGGTTGTTCTACCATGAACTTCTCCTGAAACAAACAAACATAGAGCCTACTCTCTGCTTCAAAGCAAAAGAAGGGAAAGAGAATACACACAGTACGTTGTATCCTGAAATTACCCTGTTCCACACATATCACACATACACATATTTTACCCATAGACTGAGAATAGGCAAATGAAAATCCAGCAAAACAATCCATCTTCTTAATGTCCATCTGCCTCATGATCATTGAGGGCTTGGCTAGTGAGTCTTTCTGCCCTCAGTTGCCCATCAGAGACCTTTGCCATGTGGATCATTTCCAGTTTGTAGGCATTCATGACACAAGCTTCTCCTGCTTGCCAGGAAGCCTGCATTCAGTTTCCTCTGGGGTCCCTGAGTTTAGCCCATCTTTGTTTTAGTCTTTGTTCCCTGAATTCTAGGAAGCCCACTGCTGGAAAATAACTCACTTTTCATCTTGGACCAGGGGACAGTGATGTCTTTTCAGTGTTTTCCTCCAGCATTACTATTTCTCTTTATTTTCTTTCCACAATGCTGGCGTTACCTGCCAACCTGCCTTCCAAAATTCCCTGACATAAAACTCAACTCACAAAGCATTTTATGAAGCGTGTAGTTCTCTATAAGTGAGCAGTATTTTTCTGTATTAAAACAATTATACTTGCTAAAATTTGATTTTTTCTTAAGTAGTTGTACTCAATAAAAGAAAAGCAGTTTTAAATGGATGAGGATAAAACAAGCAAATGATTTTGAGTCTATTCAAAGGACATAGAAATTGATGGCCCTTTTTCTTTTTATACTTCCTACGTTGGAGCTACCTCTGACAAATGGACTCCAGGGTATTTTGTGTGAATGCATTTTTGGCCCTAGTCCCATCAAAAGGGTCAGAAAAATCATTCCATTGGATAACCTAGAAAACTGCCATAACTGCCAATCCAACTGGCAATTGCCAACTGGTTGTCCAATGGGCACTGGTAGCTTGTGTGAGACTGAACATGAAATGTTTAAACACTAATACCTCTGAGCCACTCAAACAGTGTGTCTGTGCTGTGGGGAGACCTGCTTTCAGCTGCAATTCCAATCACACAGTTATGTTTTCTTCCAAAAAGAATGAGCAGAATCAAATCCTCCCATTATGACAAGGCAGCTGGAGAATACAGAACAAAATCAAATGGCCAGGCTGTATTGTAGAGGCAAATCTTGCAGATGTGAGAATATCCTCATGAGCAATGAAGATGTTAGGAACCTTAAGAACCATTATGTGTGTGGCATTTACTAATAGTCTGCCCGACACATAATAGGTGCTCAAAATAGGTTAGCTGAACATGAAAATGAGGGATATTAGAAGGAGTGCATCCACTCTGGATGGCATTTATAAAGACTCAGACCTTGAGGTGAAATGTAAGTAATTACTGATTAGAGATTGAGATTTCCCCTTAGTGATAAGCTGGGTATTAGTGTCTGATTATATATACATCCCACCCCCTTTAAAACTCCTTAGAACTCCTGTAATGGCTGGCTACCTATTGCCCTTAGGATAAAATCCAAATTCCTCAGTAAGCTATTTGCTATGATGTTTGTCCTTTTTTTTTTTTTCAGGTTTATTTTAAGATACATTTCCCATTCCTCAACCCATCATTGTACAAATTCTGTGCATTAGCCATCACCAACCTACTCCTTGAATAGGAAAACAAATTGTAGTATATCCATACATTGGAATGCTACTCAGCAACAAAAAGCAATGTATTACTTGTGCACGCAGCTCAAAAACTTTATTTTGATAGCTATATGCAAGAAAACATACCAATAATTCCATTAATAAGAAATTCAAGAACAGGCAAAACCAATCCACAGTGATAAAATTTAGAACAGATATTGACCGTGGTTGGTAGCAACTGAATTAAAGGGTCACAAGAGGGTTTTCAGGGGGTGATGATATCTTGATTGAGGTGTGAGTTACACAGTTGAATATGTTTGTCAAAATTCATTGAAGTACATTTCATGCATGTAAATTTTAGTGTAGACTTCTGCAGTTTGCTTTTTATAGATCACTATGCTACTTCAAGTCTCATTGCCTTTGCTCATGTCCTCTGCTGGGAATCCCTATATTCTACTTTCTCCCTAACACCTCTGCTTGGTAGATGCCTGCTAGTTTATGAAACTCACATAGAGTCACCCATCTGTGAAGCCTTTCCTGACATGATTTTCTAGCACTGATGTGGCAAAGTAACTCTGTCTTTATGCTTTCTTCAAAAGTTCCTTAACTAGGGGCGCCTGGGTGGCTTAGTCGGTTAAGCATCCAACTTCAGCTCAGGTCATGATCTCATGGTTCGTGAATTTGAGCTTCGCGTCAGGCTCTGCGCTGACAGCTCAGAGCCTGGAGCCTGCTTTGGAATCTGTGTCTCCCACTGTCTCTGCCTCTCCCCTGCTCATGCTCTGTCTGTCTCTGTCTCTCTCTCAAAAATAAATAAACATTTTTTTTAAAAGTTCCTTAACTAAAAGGTATTGGTATTTAATATTTAACATTTTATTAAAAAATAAAAATATTTTTTAATGTTTATTTTTGAGAGAGAGACAGAGACAGAACATGAGTGGGGGAGGGCAGAGAGAGAGGGAGACACAGAATCCAAAGCAGGCTCTGGAGCTGTCAGCACAGAGCCCAACGCAGGGCTCAAACCCACTTAGTACAAGATTGTGACCTGAGCCAAAGTCAGACTCTTTTTTTTTTTTAATTTTTTTTTAATGTTTATTTATTTTGAGACAGAGAGAGACAGAGCATGAATGGGGGAGGGTCAGAGAGAGGGAGACACAGAATCCGAAACAGGCTCCAGGCTCTGAGCTGTCAGCACAGAGCCCGAAGTGGGGCTCGAACTCACGCCTGCGAGATCATGACCTGAGCTGAAGTCGGCCGCTTAACCGACTGAGCCACCCAGGCGCCCCAACCAAAGTCAGACTCTTAACCAACTGAGCCACCCAGGTGCTCCTTGAACATTTTTATCCATGCCCCCAAAATATATGATCTATAGTTGTTGAATGATTATCCTCAAATTAACTATATAGTAAGGTCTCTGTAAATGCTCTTCAGTTGTGGTTTCAGCCATTTTCAGTAAGTTCTTTTCTTAGGAATTTGCTTCACTATCCTCTCATTCAGGTGTGAATTCCCTCCTTGGATTCTTTCTCTATACTTCTTCCTCCCCACGCTGCCCTTCTTTTCTGGATACTTGGTAGTACAGTGGATAGATAAAGAGTCACAAAGACTTTCAGGAGACTGGCTTTCCTCATGACTTCTATAACTTTGGGAAATTGAGTCAATTTCTCTGAATCTATTTTCTCTTATCTGAGATGGTAATCATATGGTCCAACTCTTGGTGTTACCAGGAAGAAATGCAGACATAGTGAACAGCTTCTAGTTTAGGACTTGAACATAGGCACTTCTCCATACATATCAGCCCCTGTGCTCTGCCTGCTGACCTAATTAGATCATTGCTTTTTACCGATGTGGGCCTTGTGGTTTGTTGGGCTTGCTGCCCACCTCTGACATGGCTTTGGTTGTGCTGTCCTTCCTAGTCAGAGAAATATCTTCACCAAGGGCAATCACAGCTTTTCCTCTTTCCTGGCTCTTGAGGCAGGTAGGGTTATGGAGAGCCTGAGAGCTCTCCAAATATAACTTTGCCAATAATTTTTTAATATGTGCATAGCTCTTATACTAAAGTACTGAGCTTTCCTCTTGAATTGTATCCTCTGTTTACAGGATAAACATGTCTACTTTCCCAGATACTCACCCAGAGTTGTGCCTCTCTTACTTTTCATCAAGTAGCACTTACTGTCTTCTTTGAGGATTAAATTTTTCTTGGGGCCATACTATGTTCAAATAGAGTAGTTGACAGCCCAGACCAGCCATAGTCAAGGAAAAATCGCTTTGCCAGGGACTAATATCTTATCATTTTCATTGTCATTTGATAAGAATAGTCAAATTTCTAAGGATATTGTTGCCAAGCTACATCACCAACATACTTTTCTGAGTAAGATGGAGGGGTCAGATATGGTGAGGATGAGGTCTTCTAGCGTCAGAGTTCAGAATTCTTGCTGTAAAGAAGTTGAGATAAGAATACGATACCCCTTATCTGATAAAAATGAAATCTTTTAATTAACACCATATGTTGTTAGCATTAATATCAAATCATCAAGATTAGGCTAACTTTTCAACCAACAAACAGAATGAAGAGAGGGAACACATTTTCCTGAGGTTAATGACTGACACCAGCGGTCTGGCACATCATTTGTTAAGTGAGAGATACAGAAAGAGGAAAATTGTGTGCAAAAAGATTAGAGAGTGAAAATCACATAGAAATACTGAGCTTGGAGTAGGAAAAGCAGAAAGTGAGGTGTCACACAGCATATTGGCTAGATGAAAGAAAAGCAGTCTTGGGAAGAAGGCTTGGTAGTAGTTCACTAGTGGAGACATGTAAATGGAGGAGGCTTGGGGAAGAACGGGAGGAAGAGTCAAGAAGAGACTGGCTGGCTGTATGTACTGGAGATGTACCAAGATAGGAGTCAGGAAAGGAGGAAGTGGACCCATTCCTTTAAGTTGAGACTTTAAGTGCCTTTGTAATAATTCACAGGACACTTCAGAGGAATCGTGTAATTGAATTGGTGGCACAACAAGGAACAAGGCACCATTCTGAAAGAGCTTCTTGCCTGGCATGTCCATCCTAGGTCCAGCATCATAGCCACTCCAGACACGTGAATCACAAGGTACAAATATCCACTTCTTAGGAGCCGGGTTTTACAAAAACAAGATTAAATATGATAAAGTGAGGAGCTGAGCCCAGATATATGAGTTGTACTTAATTACTATAATACCACTAAATAAACATAAACATTATTCTTTATATATGCATGGAAAACTCCACTATGACTCCCACTATTATTCTATTATTGATAGCAACTAAGGAATTAGATGCTAAGGGAATGTTCTCTGCTGGATCTTTTCTGGGTCTTTTTTCTTTTTTTTTTAATTTTTTTTTTCAACGTTTATTTTATTTTTTGGGACAGAGAGAGACAGAGCATGAACGGGGGAGGGACAGAGAGAGAGGGAGACACAGAATCGGAAACAGGCTCCAGGCTCTGAGCCATCAGCCCAGAGCCTGACGCGGGGCTCGAACTCACGGACCGTGAGATCGTGACCTGGCTGAAGCCGGACGCTTAACCGACTGCGCCACCCAGGCGCCCCTTCTGGGTCTTTTTTCTTTGAAATCTTTGTGTGTGTGATGATCCTCTTCTGTGTTCCACCAAGTTCTTTATAATGTGTTTTCCTTCCTTGAATCAGGATTGATTGACTAATTGCTGAAAATTCCCAATTGTTTCATTTGCAATTGGTAAAACTCACAGGTTTTGTTAGCAGCCCTCTCTCTGTTCTTAATTTGCTGCTTTATGTGTTTAATTGAGGGTCCTTTTGACAACAGCAACAATAATTGGAAACGCTTATTTATTCTACACGCTTACATATGTGCGAACAACTTAATTGTCACAAAATCTCCCTGAGGTAGGAGGTAGTGCCATCCCCAGCCTATTATTGAGACATTTAGGCGCAGAGATGTAGAGTAACTTGCTCAGGATCTCTGTGCTGGTAATTGGCAAAGGGGCTTGAGCCTGGACAGCTTGAATCCATAGCCAGTGGCCTTCACCACTGCCATTTACTATCTTTCAAAAGCTTCATTCTTCCTTCTATGTAACTTGGCTATTAGCATTACCTGGAATGGTTAATGACTTGTATGTACCAAGCAGAAGAATTACACAGGTCATCTTCCATTTTGATGGAAGCTTTGACTTCCTATCAGACTCATGCATGACAAAGCTAATTTGGCTATGAAGACTTGTCTTCTCTTCCTTTTTTCACACTATCAAATGTCTCCTAGCCTGCACTAACTTTGGAATTTAATAAATATATTTTCATCTTAACCTATGTGTCAGTATTCGGCCATCAATATATTTTGCTTTAATATATCTGCAATCTAGAAGAACAGGCCAGGATATAGCCAAAATTTGGTGTAGGATATTGGTATGGAGGATGAGAAATTGGGAGTGTGCACATCAGGATGTGCTTCCTGAGCGGTGAGGAGAGTGATGATGATGGTGCCTTGATGTAGATGGTTGAGGAGGGAGGGTTCATAGCTCAGAAGGGACTGAAGTGGAGCTAAGCCTGACTGCTGTCTCACGAGGAAGAAAGGGCTGGTGAAGTGGGTTTTGAGTCTGACTTTAAAAGAAATAGTGGATTTGTACTGTTAGCACCATAGAGGGTAATCTGTGTGGATGAGTCTGAGCAAAATTTGGAGGTAAAATGACCAAGATGCAGGAAATCTGCAGCAGTTCCCTTCATTTTTCACCAGATGTAGCAATCTCTATTATTATGGTTATTGTTTTTTGCCTACTCAGATAATTTTAACTTATTTTTAGAAACGTTATCACAGCTTTATCTTTACTGTGACCAGATGCGAGCAGATTCAAAGCAATTGGGATTGTCTGGAAATGTTGGAGTTTGTGTAAAGCAGACACATCAGTCAGAGGTAGACTGCTTTAGATTATAAACAAAAGCCAAAACACTTTGCACAAATGACAGAAACAAGAAACAAATAAAAATCCATATAAGAATAAATTGCTAATTTATGTATCTAGTAAATATGGTATCATAAAGTTTATTAAGTTGCTTCAAATGCATATTTCCTATAAAATCACTAACTTATAAGCTAGTGCTATTTATTTTTGGTCATTAAATAACCCTTGTCTATGAGAGGTAAGAGCCTCATAAAGCATTAGAGTTATAAGAACCTAAGAGATAATTGAATATAAGCCTTGCATTTTGCAAATGACAAAGCAGAGGCTGAAAGAGATAAAATGATCTTCCTAAGGTCACATAACTGGTTAGCACCAGAGCTGAAGCTAAAATTCTGATCTTCTGACACTTAGGTCATGAAATGCTTGTTTTCCTAATATTCTCCGAGGTGGCCTTATGGCAACACTTGAAAAGGCAACCCCTTAGTCTGGTACTAATTGCATCTTACGTTATACATAAATAGTGTGGTATGTTATAAATCATTAGAAGACTTTATGAAACTAAATAAAATATAAACAGGATTGAATTTTTGTTATATGACACGTTAGAGAGATTGACATTAGAGGCAAGGATCAAGAATTATGGGGCTATTTTAGGGAGAGTTGAATTAAAAAAAAAAAAGGAACTTGATATAGCAGTAAACCAAGGTAGATTCTTTATCAGGAAGTGATGTGATTTTATTATGTTCTGGGAAGATTTTTTTTATCAGTTATATGGGTATTGGCAAAACGTCAAGTAGAAACCAAGAGAAGGAAAATGATACTGGAGGCTTCTGAGGTGATCCAGAATTGATATGATATAGTGTACCTTTCAGTGATGGTGGCACCAGTGGACCACTCGTCACTTAGTGTCTGAGTCTGTTCAGGATGCTATAACAAAATACCATAGACTATGTGGCTTAAACAACAAAAAAGTATTTTTCGCAGTTCTGGAGGCTGGGAACTCCAAGATACAAGGTATCAACAGATTCTGTGTCGTGAGAGCCAGCCACCTCGTTCACAGCCGTCTTCTTGGTGTATCCTCACGTGGTAGAAGGAGCAAGGGAGCCATCTGGGTTCTCATTTATAAGGACACTAATCCCATTCATGACGTCATGCTCTTATGACCTAATCACCTCCCAAATGCTCCACCTCCAAATACCATCACCTTCAAGATTAGGTTTCAGCATATGAATTTTGACACAGACATTCAGTCTATAGCAATTAATGACTGGATAACATTAATAATGGGGAAAGGTGAAAAATTATTTGTCATGGTTCCTAACCAAGGCTTTGAAATCTATGGAAATTAAAAAAACTCAGCTACCCTCACCTCAACCTTTGGGATTTTGATTTTGTCCCAAGTGGATTCTTATTCAAAAAGTGATAGTGTATATGAAATGATAAATAATAGTTTTTTGAGGGGCTCTTGGGTGGCTCAGTCGGTTCAGCATCCGACTTAGGCTCAGGTTGCAGTTAGTGAGTTCGAGCCCTGCGTCAGGCTCTGTGCTGACAGCTCAGAGCCTGGAGCCTGCTTCAGATTCTGTGTCCCCCTCTCTCTCTGCCCCACCCCTGCTTGTGCTCTGTCTCTTTCTTTCAAAAATGAATAAACATAAAAATTTTTTTTTTAAATAAAAAAAAGAGTTTTTTGAGAGCCAATAGGAAAAAATGACTTTTCAAAAAGAAGATGTAGGTACTCTTAAGTTTACAAAAGCATTTTATTCTTCTTCCTTGAAAAGTTGTTTAATAAATTAAATAAGTATACTGCTGCTAGTTAATGATGAAGCTGTGTATTCCTTAGTGATAACTGAGGTTAGATTCAAACACAACCCTAGACTTCCCAATATAAGCAGATAGAAATAAGCACATATTAAAAACACAAAGATTATTTGCTTTCAAGTATGGTTGTATTTTTATTTCACCTTTTTTCCTTCTCATTTTTCATTCTCTTTCCCAAGTCCTTCGGTACTGTCTCATTTCCCTTTTATTTATCTTTTCTAAATTAAAAAAACATCTTTTAATGTTTATTTATTTTTGAGAGAGAGAGAGAGAGAGAGTGCAAACAAGTGCGCACTGGTAGGGGAGGGGCAGAGAGACAGGGAGACACAGAATCCTTAGCAGTCTCCAGGCTCTGAGCTGACAACACAGAGTCTGACATGGGGCTCGAACTCATGAGCCTTAAGATCATGACCTGAAGTCAGCCGCCTAACTGACTGAATTACCCAAGTGCCCCTCATTTCCCTTTTAATACCCACCTCTGTCTCTGTACTCAGGCTTCTCTCTCCAGATGGAGTCCTCTGGGAGGAAGAGTGGAAAGGGACAGTAATGAATCCAGCCCTCCTACCTGAGTGAGAAGACAAGTAGTCATGATTGTGTGCCTTTAGAGAAAACTGGGACGTGGTGGGATTTGTTTGTAAGCACAGACTCTGCCTCTTATCTTTCTCATTGTCCTGCTCCACTTCAGACACCCTGATCTGAAAGTCCTGCCATAAAATGTGGAAGATTCATAGAGGGGCTCTTTGATCTTTTAAAGATTGCCACTCACTGTTTTGCATGCCAACAGTATGTGCATCTCAGCTCCTGCCTTATAAACTCCAAAAGTACGGGCTGAGGAGACGAACTCACGTCTCCCATCTCTGAATTCCAGATTTGCGTATCCAAATGCCTGCTCGACATTGCCACTTATAGATGTGACAAGTATCTCACTTTTAACATATTCATAATTGAGTGTATCAATTTTCCCCCAAAGTCCTGTCTCCCCCACCCAGCCTTCCTCATCTTAGTTACTTGCAATTCCACTCTTATGGTTTCTTGGGATAAAAACAAAAACAAAAATCCTTGGAGTCATTATTGACTAGTTTCTTTCACTCACCTCTCACATCTAATTTGTCAGCAAATCCCATTTATGGTATCTTCACAATATATCCTGGCTTCCAGCACTGATGGGCTGGCTTGGAGCTAACTAATCCTCCCACTGAGAGCAACTAGAAAATCTGGATAAAATATAGAAAAACATCTGCTTGAAGGCATTGTATGGTTTCCAAGGCAGCCAGGATTTGAGAAGTCATGATGCCAGATTAAAGAGAATTGCAGAGAAGTGAGATTTACCTTCTAAGCCACTTTTGCCCTTGAGGCACTGTAGGCCAGCAGTCAGAAAAGCTGAGCAGAAAGCAGTTATGAGAAGTCTGGTGGTACTGGGGAGATAAAAACTGGACTACAGGATCTGTCAGTGGATAGTCCCAGATTCTCAGTTGAAAGCCCTAAATGACAACATACAAGGAATAAGGACAAAACAGATCAGGCCTGATAAAGCTTAAGCCCTGAGTGGGTTAATGGTCCTACTCAAAACTACCCTCTAGAAGCTTAAGAAAAGCCCGTTTGAGAAAGGAGACATCACCCTTTTGGTCCTCTACAATTTTTCTATAAACTGTCCTGATTATTTATGTGTGTGTGTATATATATATATATATATATATATACATATATATACATATATATATATATGTATATATGTATATATATATGTATATATATGTATATATGTATATATATATGTGTATATATATATAAATATAGTTATATATATGTGTATATATATATATATAGTTACTATATATATATAATGCCAATAAAAATTACCTACAGGTGATTCAGATATTGGAATTTAAAATAAGTTAAAAATTGTGTTCAAGAAAAATTAATGACAAAATGGAAAACTTTGCTGGAAAACTGAAATCTGTCATAAAGCATAAGTGGAAATTCATGAACTGAAAATTATATTCTGATGGTGATAATTTAAAAAAAAATTTTTTTAACGTTTATTTATTTTTGAGACACAGAGAGACAGAGCATGAATGGGGGAGGGTCAGAGAGAGAGGGAGACACAGAATCCAAAACAGGCTCCAGGCTCTGAGCGGTCAGCACAGAGGCCAACGCAGGGCTCGAACTCACGGACTGCGAGATCATGACCTGAGCTGAAGTCGGACGCTTAACCGACTGAGCCACCCAGGTGCCCCATGATGGTGATAATTTTTAAATGCCTTCTTTCTTGTTTTCTTTCTTTCTTTTTTGATAAATCAGAGGCTTTTGAATTTTATTAGTCATCTCAAAGAACAAACTTAAGGTTTTATTCGTTCTTTCTAGAGAAATGGGTTTGTTTGTGATAGGTAGCTATAGATTAACCTAGCAAACCATGCTAGGATTCAGTTTTCACATCCGGAAAATGCAGGCTTTAGATTAAAGGAGTATTTACTGAACTTTAGCAAGATGTTGATTTTTGAGTTGTAAAGACAGCAAGCATATGGAGGTGTGCCAAAGGCAAGGAAGGCATTCAGAACTGAGTTCAGGAGAGAAGTCTGGGTTAGAATTGTAGGCTAGATGTTGACTCATCTGCCAAGAGGTGGCAGTTGTAGCTAAAAGAGTGCCGGGGATCACCAAGACAGTAAGTGAAAAGACAGAAGAGGAAGCATGAAAAGGATAGAAATTCAGATCCAGACATCTGTGCATTTCCTACTAGCTGTCTTTATCAATCCCAGAGCTTGATCACCAGCCAAACTACTGACAAGGCATAACAAACAAACACCCTTCCTCTGAATAATAAAACAATTTATATTTTGCTAAACAATTTTCTTCTTTTTCTTCTTTTTCTTCTTTTTTTTAACCTTTTCCAATAGAAGGTATATGTGGATATATGTATGTATGAATAAATGACTTATGCTTCAAAAAAGTAGGATGTTTGAGCAGTGTTACAGAAAAAAATGGCATTTAAAGATGAAGTGAAAAGCTAAGATTATGCAGTCCTATTCTCTGGGAATCAATTAATTTAAGGACAGTGTATTGAAATGGCCTGAATTATAGGTGATTCTGAGGGACATGGTGACAATAGGTATTAGAAAATCTCCATGGACTTGTGATTTTAAAGCAAGTGTTGGGTTCCTTGGAAGATAAATCAAAACATCTATTAAAGGTATATATTTTTCACAACCATAATATTTTGAGGTCTTCTGTTTTAGTCATTCACATGTATAGCTTACCCAAGATTGAATGCTTTTAATTTCTCGAGCATATTGGCCATAAATACTATGTGAGCCTGATGACATGTTAGTCAATGACCTATAATCTCAAATTGAAAACTGTGCTGATCTGGCATGCTGTGTAAGAAATTTTCATCTCCCTGGTATTATCAAAATCCTGACATGCTTTTAAAAAATTGTTAAAATTAACTACGACACTTGCTTTAGTGTACACATTGCCTTATAATTTACAATGTATTTGCCAGGCTGAAAGATTGATTTCAGATAGGTCTAGCTTGTCTGGCTGGGGAAAAAAAAATGTCATTCTGTTTTATAGAATAAAACAAGACTCCACAAGACACATTCAGTTAAAATGAAGCAAAATCTGCAGTGTTTGAGAATGGTAATGCCTTGTGTTATCTGGATTTATTGATCAAAATAAAATCAGTGTTCCATTTCAAATCTGCCTGCAGCAGCATGCTCTTTTCAACAGCCACATTTTTTTTTGAAAAGCTTCCCACTGAACTCTCCACCCCACACCTACCTCTTTTTAAGCATAAAAAAGTCTTGCAGAATTACGTACTAACTGGAAGATTAATAAGTTGTTTTCTATAAAGTTAAGGTGGAAGGAAGCCAATAATTAAAAACCCATAGGTAGGGGAGCTTTTGAAAGGTGCTTTCTTAGCCCCTGAAATCACAAGAAGTTTCTGTTGAACCCAACAGGTTAGATTTGAATAAAACCTAATCTTACATTAAAAATTATAGCCTGAGAGACTATGGAAAATACTCTCTCATATAAAGCCTTAAAATAAAACTTTTTCTTTTGTGAGGAGTTATGTACGTAAGGTATTGATTTTTAACTCAAGTAAACAAGAAAGAAAAATCTATTGCTGAGAACTACCCCCAAACTTAATGTCTAAAACAACAACTATTTTATTTCATCTCAAAATTATATGGGTCTGGAATACAGGTAGAGCTTGGCTGGGTGATTTTTCTTTTCCTCATCATCTTGATGGAGATAACTTGGTGGTACTCAGCAGACAGGTGACCTGGTCTGCAGTTTCCCTGGTGTTTTCACTTGCCATATTGTTGTGGATGGTTGGAAGACTGGGCTCCCTGAGTCTCCACCTTTTAATGGAAGTAGTTACAAAAAAATTGCAAGTCTTTGACAGTGCACTGTTTCAGTTTGAGTCTTTTGTGAAGCCAAGATGGGATTAGATATGGAGGCGATTTATGGAGGGTAAACATCTGCTAATGGTAAAGAGGGAGGAAGCCGAATAGTCAGAGAGAGCCTTCATACCACAATGAAGGTATGACATCTATGAAAGGAAAGAGGGAAAGGAGAATTGGGTAGTAAAATACTCAAACTTCAATGCAGTCCTGGCCAAGTCTCAGTCCTGAGCAAAAGTTGCCCATTAGAAGAGTCCCATGGCAGGCAAAAATGAGCTTGATCTAATACTGCATTGTGCTAAGTGATTGGCTGGAAGCATCCTGAGAAAAATATTGCCCGGTGGATCCAAAGGGACAACAGCTAGAGTTATCCCTCAGCTCTGCTGTCCTCCATAGGTTCTGTTGAATGGCAATGTAAGACACCTCCATAGCTGCCATATTTACCCAGATAAGCATTGCATAAATAAAACTGGGAAGGTGAAATAGGGTAAAAAGTAATTAGGCTAATATGAATAAGTAAACACCAGTGTCAAATCCATTTCATGAAGAATGAATGATCAGAGAAGAAGCACTGTCTTGATCAGAAGGCTTTGAGGGAGTCTGAGGAGTTGTGCTTGCTCTCTCAACCAAAAAGAAAGCAGCTATAAACTGGCTGCAGGCACTCAAGTCTTTGGTCAGGTTTATCTTCTGTGCCATTTCTGATTTATTATTTAACAGTCTTATCTTTTTGTCTTTCAATAGCTGATTGGCCTGGGCAGGAGTTAAGCGTGGGTTGGAGGATCTCTTGGGATGCTTGGGGAATAGTGTGGTCAGTCTGCTGTGGAAATGTAAGGACAAAAATACTGACTGTGAGCCATGCTTTGAGTCATTATGCGAAATCACTAGAACCAGAACAATTCTACTTGATTTACAAATTATTTATGCCCAGAAGAAATGCAGAAACAAAGTTTCTGGGAGCTGGAATGTTAATTTGCTGCTTTGGCTCTTCAACTGGAACTGTCCAGATGACTTCCAGAAGTGAAACTCCTTTTAAATTTCTTCTGAAACTTCAAGGGAAGCAAGTCAGAAGTGACTAAGATTGACTGTCCTCTGATGGGTAAGTAGGGACAGAACCTTCTACCTAAGGTCATAATGGGAAAACAATAAGAATATTTTTTGATCCTTGTCCTGGAATGGAAAGTGATTTCTGTCAATTCTTGAGAATATTAGGCTTTGATGGAGTCATTGGGAGTCATGGTGTGCATGATGTTCATCTAGGCAACTTGTTGATTGATTTATTGATTAAAGTATAGTTGACATACAATGTTACATTAGTTTCAGGTGTACAACATAGTGAATTGGCTCAATGTTCATTTTTAATGTTTATTTATTTTTAATTTTTTAATGCTTATTTATTTTTGAGAGAGAGAGACAGAATCTGAAGCAGGCCCCAGTCTCTGAGCTGTCAGCACAGAGTCGCATGCAGGGCTCAAACTCATGAACTGTGAGATGACCACCTGAGCTGAAGTCAGACACCCAACTGACTGAACCACCCAGGTGCCCCTATTTATTTATTTTTGAGAGACAGAGAGAGCATGCAGGGGAAGGGCAGAGAGAGAGGGAAACAGAGAATCCCAAGCAGGTTCTCAAGGGTGTTAGTGCATAGACTGACTCGAGGCTCAAGCCCATGATCTGAGCTGAAATCAAGAGTCAGATGCTCTGAGCCACACAGGTGCCCCAGCATTATTCAATGTTCTTTGTTTGTTTGCTTATTTATTTATTTATTTATTTATTTATTTATTTATTTCAAGTGGGGAAGGGGCAGAGAGACAGGGAGAGAGAAAATTCCAAGCAGGCTCTTCACTGACAGCACAGAGCTCAATGTGGGGCTTGATCTCAGCAACCTCAAGATCATGACCCGAGTTCCAGCGTCAGATGTTTGATTGAGCCACCCAGGTTTTCTTATTTAAAAAGCAGGTGTCAGGACTCCAGCTCCAGGGTTTCTGTCTGTAGTAAGTCTGGGATTAGCTTCAAAGATTCTTCCTGTATTACTCAGCCTCACTGGTAAGTCTGGTGAACACTAAAATTTGAGGACTGTTGCTATCAGACCTAAGTAAGAGAAAGGAATCAGTAATAAAGATAATGCTCAATATCAGGTTTTACCTATAATCCCACACTTAATTATTGGAATATGCATTTTCAAGTTGTTCCTTTCAAGAAATACTTCATGCACACTTACGTTGTATTGGGATTTATTCTGGGACACAAGGATACAAAAAAGAATAAGACACCATTTTTTCTTTAGGCAACTCACAATTTGATGGAAGAAATAGGTAAAAGTACGTCACATGTCAAATGTATCATAAAATTGAAAAAAATGTCTACAGGATAAAAATGCATGGAGGGAACTGATATATTTGGGGGCTATCATAAGGGTTTTACAGAGGAACTGATATACAAACTGGATTTTGAAGGATGTATTAGTGGGTGCAAAATGGGTTAGGGCAGAAAAAAATTTAGAAAGAATGTTGGTTTATACATAGGCACAGAGGTGTACTTGAGTATCTAAAAGTAGTTTAAGTGGAACATAAGATATAAAGGAAAGATGTAAAAGGTGAGTCTGCAGAGATAGGTAGGAAACAGATGATAAAAGGTCTTATATTCCATGCTAAGTATTTTAATTTTTAAAAATATTTTAGTGTTTTTATCCATTATACCAAAAGTATTTTTATGCTTTAGTGGGTCATGGATTCCTCTGGGATAATCTACCAGGAAGTTTCACATATTTACACACTCAAAAATTTTTGCAACTAATTTTATGAGTGTCATAGTCATAAGAACCCCTGTTGTACACAATGATTAAAGAGAGTCACATTGTCAGGTTTGTGGTTTAGATTACTTGACCTGGTTAGTATCGGTTCAGCAGTGGACTGGGTGAGAGAAGGCCAGACTACTGGCAGGGAGATGAGTTAGAAGCTAGTGGCAATAGAAATGAAATGGATAATCAAAAATACCAGATTTGAGGATTGTTTCTAAAGAGAAAAGAAGCTGAGGATTTCTCCCAGGTTTCTGACTAAGCTTCTGATTATATGGAAGTGTTATCCAATGCAATAGGAAATATGAGAAGAGTTCTCATGGAAAAGGAGTGCAGGTAATGAGTTTGGTTCTGCATATGTTAAGTTTGATATGAGAGCTGATGTTTCAGAAGTAGTTGTATCCATGAGTCTCTTGCTCAGAGGAGAGATCAGTGTGGCAGATACATACAGTTGTTGTCCAACTACATCTGTAATATGTCATCTCTTTCTTGCTGGTTGAGCTCTGGCTTTGTGTCTTCACTGTCCTCTGTGTAGCTTGGGAAGGCGAGACTAACCTCATTCTCAGCAAGAATTGCCTCTCAACTTGAATAGTCTGTTCTGATCATAGCAATACCATTCTCCTTGCCAGTAATTTTCTTAGGAAGTGGCTGGTGATTCAATTCTGGTCAATGAGAAATAAAGAGATGTCTTCTGGGACCTGCTGGGAGAGTTCCTTAATGCTTATAAGGCCATTGATGTGTGAGAATGTGCAGCTTGGAGCAGATGCAACCATTTTGAATCCATGGAGTAAGCTAGCCATCATGCTGAGGATGACCTTTCTGCTATTTGTAACCAATATTATCCTAAATTTGGGATTTGGGATCTATCTATGTATCTATGTATCTATATATGTATGTATGTATGTATCTATCTTATCTTCTATCACAGAAAAATCATACAACATAAAATTTGCCATCTTAACCATTCAGTTCAGCAGTGTTAAATATATCTACATTGTTGTGAAACAGATCTCCAGAACTTTTTATCTTGCAAATATGAAACTTTATGCTCATTAAACAACCCTCCCTCACTTCATCCCCCTCAGTCCCTGGCAACCACTGTGGATTTTGTGAATGAATAAGCTGTAACTAAAGCTACGAGAGAGAACAGCACCCTGTCCAAAGAGAACATAACACTGGAAAGATTAATATGTTAGGAGGAGGTAGAGGAAGAGGTCTACAAAAGAGGTGGAGAAAGATCCACCAGAGGTAGAAAGAACTGGTAGCATGCAAGTTTATGAGGCCCATGAGGAAGGGGCTTTGAGGGATGGATTAGTTACCATGTCCGGTGCTGCAGAAAGGTGTACTCAAGTAAGGCCTGAAAATGTCAACATTTATTTTGTAGTTGGGAAGGCATGGGTGATGTCAGGAAGGCCAGTTTCAGTGGAGTGAGGTTAGAAGCCGGAGCTGAAGAATGAATAGTAATGGACTAGGAGGTTTCACAGCAAGAGAGAAAGCCACACAATGAAATTCCCGCTTTTCTAAACTCACCCCTTGAACACCCAGCTAATATTTGCCCTATTTTCAGCTCTGTGGTGTAGAGAGCGTTGCCACAGAGACTAGATCAAAGCAGGAGCTGGAGCTTTCGAGGTCCCATTTATCCTCCTGCTGCCTAAATGAGCACATATCCTCCAGAGCAACTTTGACTGTTTGCCAGCTTCACGAGCCCGGTGGGTGTATATTGTTTTATACTTGCATGAGGGTCTGGGAAGAGGTACCGTCTTTTTGAAAGGGTCAGATTTGCCCAGTGTAGGGATCTAATTTAAACCCTGTCCCAGTTTCAGGACTGTACACACCTTAGGAGATACATTTGGTCCTCTCTCTACCAGTGCTTCTGGCACAGGCTCGTCTGCTTTAAATTTAAAGCAGCTTCATGATTATTATTTACCCATTTCCCTGTATCAGTGGAAAATATATTAGTATTGTGTAGTAACAAAGGTCACTCTAACCTCCGTAATTTTTTCTCTGTATCTACAAAAATGAACATTTTAATGAAAGGTTGCAATCTGTTTAATTATAACCCCAAGCGACTCAGCTGCCAGGTTAGTTGGCTAATGCCATTCATCCTCTGAAACTCTATAAATTGTAAGAATTTATAGCAGATTCCTGGATATCTTCAGGGCTAACTTCAAACGTGACTAGGTTGTAGATTCCCCAGGCTTGACCAAAATGAATTGTTTTTATCTTTTCTGAAAGAGATTGGTGGGTAAAAATGATCCTAAATATCATGGAATAATAAATAATAAAAATATACATATTTCTAGAAAATGTTGAAAATAAAATGTGGATGTTGATGAACATCTCATTTTATCATTTAATTCGTATTCAGTGAATTAGTCAAGTATCTACTATGTGCAAGACACTGAGGCAATATCCATGGGTACTAGGTAACAAACTTAAAATATTTAATAAGTTAAAAATATCTCTTATTTTTGGAAAGCCAATTTTTTTTATATATGCTGAGTTGTTTTAGGTGTGTATAAGAATATGTATGGTTAAGTGGCTCTACTCTGTTAGAAAATATTTATCTTTCCTCCTCCTATTCCAAAGCATTGCTCGTTAACACTGCGTATGGCTATGAATGATTCTCTGATTATCAGTTAAAATTCAGAAGGTAAATTCAGCAACCAAAGTGTTATTAAGCTATTAAAATATGCTGCAATACTCAGTAGAAATTAGAGTATGAGTAGGACCATCTTTGAGATATTGTATGAAAGAAATCTTTTGGATATATGTATGTTGGTTCACAGAATGGTATTTTCAATGAATAAAATAGGTTCTGAAAGCAACTTGAAGCAGTACATATCAATTAACTCCCACAAGGATAGACATATGTTTATATGATAAAAGTTTTTGGAGAACAAACCATCCTGGGCTTCTGAATATTTAAATGAGAACATTCCAGTGTTCTACTAATATATTGGTATTAAATTGAAATACAGTGAGAACAAAAGCAGTGAGCTGCTTTGCAGCTAGGGTATATGCTGGAATCAAATCTAAGATATCTGTTTATTCATTGGCCTGATTCCCAAAATGTCTTAAATGGAAAATTGCTTGTTGCCATTTAGCCCCTGTGGATTCCGACAGATTTGAGGATTTAATTACTTACTGCTCACTTTATGAAGTGGTCAGCCAGCCTGTGAAGCCAGCTCTGAGCTGATAATCACCGGGGAGGAAGAACTGCTGGGTTTTACCCTGATGATTTTAATTATCTTTGGTAGCTCAAAAAATAGTAAGGTCTCTTTAAGGTAGTTGTTAACAAGAATTTTTGACACTAGGAAAGACAGGGAATATATTTCAGTGCCTAGAAATGCCCAGATAGAAAAGAGAGGCTATTCATAAGTGAATGGACTAATGGAGGGGAAGACTGTAATTGGATGTTCTCTTGTTCCTCCTCCTTTAAATTCCCACAATAACCAATTTATTCTGGAAAGGCCTTCCCTGGACTACAGACATTATTCTCTTCATTTTTGATGTTGGCCACTTATTAAAAAAATGACACAAAAACAAGAACAAACAGGAAGCATTTCAAATTAAATAGGCCTGATGGCTGATTTCAGCCTATAGGCCACCAATTTCCACCAATTTCTGCTTCAGATTTTTCCTTAATATGTAAATGAAAGTGATTTCTTTCTCTTCTAAATTCATATAACAATTATTGTCTGTGCGATTCATTTTGAAATTAATCATGGACTTCCTCATGACCTCTTTCCTGTTATGTCTTGAGCTATTGTTTAATTTTTTATGGCTCTGAAACTTCTCACTTGCCTTGAGCCTCTAATCAATCGTTAACTTCTTTAGTGCAGAAACTGTGTCTTCTATTTCTCTGCATTTCCTCTAGTGCCAAACACACTAAAGCTTCAGTGAATTAATTTTGGTTTTGTTTCGTTTCATAAGATACAAAGTATTCCAAGTCTATGTTCACCTTTTCTACAAGAGTACTGAAATGACAGACAATCAGATATAATCAGTTCATATTCATGGAATGATGTTTATTTCTCCCTGGAAATGCTGCAGAATTTGTAAAAAGACACAAATACTTGTAAAGAAACTCAGAAACCAACCAAACAAGTGCCTCAGATATGCTACTAGGGAGAAACACCTCCAGTTTTCTTCTTTCCTGCACTGAAGGGTGAGCAGCTTAAGATAAGACCAGACGAAGAGATAAGGCACTATGTTTGGAGCTTTATGTACCCATTGCCTTAATTCTCACAGTTCCATAGGTGACAATTATTATCCCCATTTTACAGATGGGGGACTATGAGGAACAGAGGTAACACAGAAAGTTACACAGTTACTGTTGGAGCTTGGATGCTAATTCTGATTTATTTGATAAGCAAAACTGGCTATTTCTCTTAGCCAAGCAGCTTCTACCTTGCCTACTCCAGGAAGGCAGGTTGCTATAAATGTTCAAGATCAATGGGGCTCTGCGACTTGGGGAATCTTTCGTAATTAAGATTGTGAAGTAGCTTTAGTTTATCCTGAGCAGCTCCTTCCTCTCTTCTCTTCATTTTTCTTCCTTGGCCTCAGTCCCCTCATGCTTCTCTTGGCTATCTGAAATCCACACCACGGCTTTGGAGACGGTCTTTCCCAGGCCAGAGCACAAAACCTAGAATGGAATCTAGGTCTTTACTTCCTTGCATTCTTATTAAGGCATTAGTTCCTTCTCCCATTTTCTGGTAAATCAGTTTCCATATACACATTAATGGCCATTGATGGGTTAATGTCATTCTTCTAGATAACATTGAGAAGACTACGGGTATTGTTAGGAATGTTGATGTGGCAGGAGACAGAAAGGGGAAGGTTCTCAATTAGGAATTCCTCATTTCCATCTCAAGACAAGTTCTGGGATAGACTTATCTAAAGAATAAAATAAAGACTTTCTTTATTAGATGCTCATTTGTTATTTATTCTTACCAGGTGAGAACTATTTGAAAGAATAGAAAAGGCCCTCAAAATTTAGGTTTGGTTAGGAAAGCCCCGAAGAAGCCTATTTCATCAACTATGTGTTATAACTTCTTGCGTGACCTCTGTTAACATTCTTCTTTGTGAGGTAGTATGTGATTCCACATTGTCCAACTGAGAAATTCATTTATATGAGCAGATTATGTGCCTACCTAGTATCCAGCAGGTACAGCACTGAGCACATGTAGGGGTATTCGACTTGCTGCCTTCTAAGGGAATTGTCTGTAAAATAAACGTATGGAAAAGTTCTTACAAAGCAGTATTTTTTAAAGTGTGCTCCTACAGCAGAATCACAGAGGTGCTTGTTAAAAGTGTTAGTTTGTTTCTAGACCCAGTGAATCAGAATCTCTGAGATTCTGTATTTTTTAAAAAACATTACCTTAGATTGGTAAGGAGCTCATGGGAAATCTTTTGTAATCAAAGCAAATCACTTCCTGGAAAAATGCATTGTTTTTAGTTAATTTCTGCTGCTCACAAGCGCCAAATGCATTTGAAGACAAAACTATTTTACATTAGAGAGATACAGTACCAAAAAAAGTTACCGGGTCACTGGATTACCAATATTAAAGAGAATCTACACAGTTTTCTGGGGTATATTAAATACAAGTGGAGACTTTTTTTTTAATTTAAAAAAAATGTTTATTTTTCAGAGAGTGTAAGCAGGGGAGGGGCAGAGTGAGAGGGGGACAGAGGATCTGAAGTGGGTTCTGTGCGCTGACAGCAGTGAGCCCTGTGTAGAGCTCAAGTTCAATGTCTGTGAGATCACGACCTGAGCTGAAGTGGGATGTTCAACCAACTGAGCCACCCAGGTGCCCCACAAGTGGAGACTGTTCATGCTAGTGTCATAAGTGTCAAAAGTGTCATAAAGTTGTTTCTTTATCTTCCAACATTTTCCCAAGAATAGCTGAAATTCTGTACAAAGAATGAAACTATGTGCTGCTCTCAACTGTCAAAATGTTCAGCTGTGCCATCACTTTAAAATCCTGTTTAAAGTTGTATTATATCCTAAAGTTGTTTTTTTTCTTTTCCCTCTTTTAATGCTCTTTATCCCCTTTCCTAGTTTTTATTGCCATGGAGGTAGTCCTTTTAGGAAAAGCAGTCATATCCGAATTAATTTTTTGAGTAAGGACACCCTGCTAAGGATACCATGATGTTTCTGCTTGGGTCTCCTTATGTTGGAGAATGATTGGTGCATGAGTCAGTAGGAGTTTGATCCTGGATTTGTGGCTTTGTGAACTGTGCAATCTTGCTAAGGTAGCTTCATCTTGTCATGCCCCAAGTTTGCCATCTATAAAATGAGGAGGGTGCAAGGGCTGATTTCTGATGTCCTGTCCAGCTGTACAGTTGGGAGAGAAGCAGAGGCCGTCTTTGAGGTGTTTTCCCTTTTAGGAGATGTTAATATTCTAAGGAAGCTTTTCTACTTTCACTGTGAAATAATATGCATATTTCTCCTAAGAGAAGACATAGAAACAAAACATAAAATGGATCATTTGCATTTAAACTACTTAAGTAAGATAGAAATTACTCACTTATTTAAGTGAGTCAGCATTTCCATGTGGAATCTAGTATGTCATCATACATTTCTTAAGTTAATCACATCAGGAAAATGTCTCCACAGGTGGGTGAGCCAACATTAGCAAAACAAGGTGTTTTTAAAAGACAACAATCCCTTTAATGTGTCTGTGCTTGAATTAGTGTGTCCTTACAAAATGGGCTTAGTCAGCATTTTGGATCAAATCAACTAGAAATTAAGAATTGGCGTGCTTTTTATTCTCTAGTGATCTCTTCTTACCCCCTGTTCTGTTCTAGAAGAGTGGCCTTCATATTCCTGAATATGCGCACCTATCGTTGAAAGAAAATGAGCATGCACTCCCCCAAATGTATTTATATGTTGTGTGCACCACCTCTAGTTAGTACCTCAAGGAATAATATGCAGTTAAAAAGAAGTTCATCATTAGAGAAAGTAGATGGAAACCTTTTGATAATTTTAAATTTGGGGGCTGACAAAAGGCTTCGTATGATTAGATTACTGCAATTTTTATTTACAGCAGGCAAAGAACTCATATTAAGAACAGACATTTAAGGGGTGCCTGGGTGGCTCAGTTGGTTGAGTGGCCAACTCTTGATGCTGGCTCAGGTCATGATCTCATAGTTTTTGGGATCGAGCCCGGTGTCGGGCTCTGTGCTGAGCCTGCTTGGGATTCTCTCTCTCTCTCCCCTCCCTGTCTCTACCCCTCCCCACATGTGCACACGTGTTCTCTCGCAAAATAAATAAATGAACACTAATGTATATGTTTGTATATATTTATATTTATATTATATATTTAAAACATTGACATTTAACTCTGCCATTTTATTTTTTTTATATCTGCTTGAACTCACCCCATTAGTTTACCTTTAATCTGCATTTCTTTACAGAGATTTTTTTGAAAGCTCTTTAACTGCCTTGAGGTTTAGTTTAGTTGAAAACTTAATAAATAAAGTCTTTACATCTATCTTATTAGGCATGCACAATCTGTAATTCATTGCAATATGCTGAAAACTAAGGAACCAGTGAAAATGGTGAGTTGGGGAAGTCTTATCCTTCCCTCAGTCCTTTGCAGAGCATGTGTGACATGTGACTCTCTGATAAATGGACTGAGTGGAAACCCAGGTTCATTCACCAGTAAACATTAGTGAAGCTTAATTTCCTTTTTTATTTCTAGAATAGAATAAATGGAAGTTCACTATTTTCTTCCCACATCCCACTTCAAAAATTATTGCTCTTGCAGCGTAGTAGCAGGGACAAGCTGTGTAGTGAATGAGAGGTGACTTTTTGAGTTACTGTTAGTAGCCAAGCTGTAACTACTGTAAAGTAGATAAAGTAGATTTCCCCTTTGCTCTGTCATGCTCCCAATAATCAGGTGCATCTTCTTTGTATTGATGAAGTTGATATTAACTTAGGTGGGAAGAGCAGAAAGAAGAACGTGTCTGTTGTGACCAGTTTTCCCTAATCACAAGCTGCTCCATGAATTTGCATTTGTGGCTTTCCCTTCCTATAGGGTTTATGGAGTTCTTAATCAGGAAGTATTATCCACTGAGACAGAAGTTCTATGATATCTGTCCTTAGCGAGGGCTTTAAAGTTAGTTGACCTGCAAATTGCCCCTTTTCTTATAGGGACTGTATTCCTTTCCACGGGGTGGGGGTGGGGGGGAATGGAATACCATGGAAATAGAATATGTTATAAGGCTTTTAAATCACGATTAATATAGTTGCCCAACTGCCTGTTTTGACAGTTGAGAGCCACGAATATTTTCCTTCTGTCTTTTTCAAGTCTCAGTTATTCTCTGGGGCATGTTGTGAGATCTAGAAAACTAAATTTTGCACACTGATGGTGGTTTTGCCCTGAATAAACATGTACAGTCTGCCCACATGTTTTTTTGTGTAGATTCTCTTGGTGATCTCATGGCTGCTTTTTAGTGCTGTACTTAACTTTCTCTAGTGTGAAACATTCTGTCTTCAAATGCATTTGGCACTTGCTAGTAGCAGAGTTAACTGAAAATAGTGCATTTTTTCCAGGAGATGATTTGCTTTGATCATGAAAGAACATTTCCTGGGATGGCTCTGAAATAGCTTGAAAAGAAAAATGATTATTGCGAACACAGTTTGATGTCCACCTTTAGACACACACTTCATAAATGACTACTGTATACTTAAAACATGCTCAAGGTACATAAACTCAGGAGAATTTATCTTATTTTTAGAACCTGGAAATCTTTGGAGCTAAATAATATAAAGGAAAAGTGTAAGGGTTTGACATTTTATAACCGTTCCATGCTAAAAATGAGTACTTACAACCCACTATCCAGTACTGTCATTTTCAGAAAGGGAGTAGAGGGAAACCTGCCAGGACAAAAACGCTCTGCCATGTTATCTGCAAGAGAGCCAAGAAGTGAAGTTATACACCCCATGCTTCTAATTGGACTCATTTATTTAAAATTGATTTTTCATTTAAATTATATAAGGAATGTATTCTTCTTATAAGAAATGAAATTAAAAAGTAAAGTTTCCCCACCCTTCCCACAGACCATCTGCTTCCCCAATCCTGTCCCCAGACTCTCCCGAAGGATCCATTATTAACTATTATTATGAATTTCTAACACATGCTTTCAGGCATTTTTGATTCATACAAAAGTACATGTGAGAACACACACACACACACACACACACACACACACACACACACACATGGGCTAGTGCTCTTAGAACCATATACATCGTTTGATAGTGAACTAGGTAGTGTTCCTGAGGAACTCTCAGTGAATCGACAAACCCAATGTAGGTCATCATCCACATGGAGGTACATTTCATGCACCATGCAGAAGCGTTTACTTTCCCATGTTTGTTTAAGCTCCCAGAGTCAAGTCATGCCTCTGGCCATGATTTCTTCTCAGTTTTCCAGTGAATTCATGCAACTTTTGCCCAATCATTTCAGATTACGCTGATGTTTTAACATGTCCTTCATGATGTCAAAGCACTTCTGTTAGTTATCGGTTACTGGGTGAAGCTTTCCTTATTTCTTTTACTATTCTCTGAAAAGCACTTTGTGCATCCCAAACCTTGCATTTTAAGCAGCAATGTGAACTTTTCCCTTTGTGGTAGGTCTAACACTGTCACTAAAAAACCTTTAGTAACCTTTATGGATTTAATTTTCTTGCTAGTACATAGATAAATGGCAGAAAGATAGATCATCATATAGCAAATAATGAAAGCTATAGACCTCACTCAGTTTATAGCTGTAGACCTTATTGATTCTGTATGCACTATGGGTAACTCATTGGTTGGAAGTATATAGCATAGTCTGCTAAAAAGATACCATCATTGGCTGAGAGCATAGAAAATACTTAGATCATGGGATAAAATATCTATTGCCTGTTACCGATCTATTGTGTAACAACCAGGATAAATCATAGTGGTATCGAAGAACCAATTTCTAATACTTAAAACCTCTGGGGTCAGGAATTGGACAAAGTGTCAATGGCTTGTCTCTGCTCCTTGTGGTCTAGGATCTTAGCTGGAAAGACTGGAAGGCTGAGGCTGATACAGCAAGAGGCATATTAACTTGCCCATGTGGTAGTTGATGCTGGTTGTTGACTGATCCTCAGCTGGTTGTTGAGTGGGCTGTCAGCCAGAACATCTATAGATGGTCTAGACTGAATGATGGCATGTGGCCTGGGCTTCCTCAGAGCAGAAGCTGGGTTCAAGCAAGAATGAGTATTCCAAGAACAGGTAAGTGGAAATGGCCAGTTCCTCATGGCTTGAGCCTGTAGACTGGGCAGTGTCCTTTTCATCCTTCCTATTGGTGAAACAGAGACACAGCCCAGATTCTAAGATGGGGAAATAGACCTCATTTCTTTATGGCAAAAAAGTAAAAAAAAAAATTATGGGACTCTTTGTTTTTAAAATTCCATAAGTGTGAACAGTGTACTATAATGAGTTGTTTACATATTTTCCTCTCCATTAGACACAGATAATATCTCTAAATAGTATTATATCTAACCACCCTGCCTATAAGTAGTAAAAAAGCAAGTTTCTCTTCCTCTCTCCCCTATACCTGGTTTCATATTGAATTTTGCTGTTGTGCAATTTCCTTGTTTTACATCACAGATTTCAATATCAATATTCAATTTTAATATAAATGTATCTTTCCTTTTCTATTGCCTATATAGCATTCTATTGAATGGATATATGAACTTACTTAATCTCCAAGTAGATTTGTATTTATTTCATATTTAAATAGCACTTACTATAGACTAAACACTGTTCTAAGCACTTTATAAATAGCAACTCATTGACTTTTTATAATAACCTGACGACATAGAGACTATTTTTATCTCTATTTTACAGATAATGAAACATTCTAACACAGAGGTTAAAGTAACTTGCCTAAAGCCAAACAGCAATGAGTAGTGGGGCCTTGACTTAACCTGAGTCCATCTGACTTCAGCATTTACTCTTTTAATCATCATGCTTTGCTGCCTATTGTTAGATACTGATTTTTCCCCCCATGTTAGCTAGTATAAGCCATGTTGCATTGGTCAAAAATGTTTTTTATACTTCTAGAAATTTAATGCATATGTAAATATACATATGTTTTAAAAGGATAATCTTTAGTGGCATCCATATTCACACATGTGAGCATTTTTCTTGGCAAAGGTGGATTTCTTGTGAATTTAATGAAGCTGAAGCTTCAGGACCCCTCACATGCCTGGCTCTTTAAATGCCAAGAGTTGTGGAGTATTTTTGGTGGCAGGGGAGATCAGGATGCAAACAGAAAGCATTTCTAAATGAGCATTTCTGGTAATTATCCTAAAGACAACTTATAAAAAAAACTCTGGTGTCTCAAGAAGCCTATAATTTGTTTTAATTTCTTTTCTCATTATAAATATTCACTTTTGTAACTAATTTTGAATTCGCACTCCTGTATTCGTTTTCTTAAAGAAGGCCTCCCAGATTGGATAAGCTTCTGGCCTCAGAAAGTCTAGCTCTGCCTCTGTTTCTGGGATAAATTCCTGTAAGTGAAGTTGCTAAGTCAAAGGTTGACTTCCTTTAAATGTTGATAATAATAATAATAATGACTGACATGCAGAGTTTTTTTTTATGTGTGTATCAGACACAATTCCAATTACTTTGTACATACTAATTAGTTTATTTCTTACCACGTACTATAAATAAGTATTACTATTATTTCCATTTTCAGTTGAAGAAACTGAGACATGGCATTTTCACAATTTGTGAAGACTCGTGTTTCCACATTGCCCCCTTGAAGGTTTCACCAATTCTTCTGTCAAGTTTAAATGAAAGGAATGCATATAATTGAATACTTTAATTTTTAAATAAATATGATAGTTAATGCATTTTAATTTACATTTCTTGTTGTGAAAGGCATCAAGTCTATGTATATCAGCTAGCTATGCTTCTTTTTCTGTAAATTGTAACTGGTCTGATTTTTAGCTCTCTTTTGTACTCACAATCCTAGATGCTTAGAGATGATGGGTACCTGTAAGTCCAGATAGACTCCAGCAGTGTTAAACAGACCATTGGGTCAACTCTACCATGGCTGATGCATAGATTTTAGGGAATGGCTGGCAGTGGATAGATGGCTTTGTAAAAATATAATGGCAATCTTCAAGAGTTGTGGCAAATGAAACCATTGGGTTGGGCATTTTGTTTGGTATCATCTAGACTCATTCCGAAAGCATAATCCTTATAAAAGAAGAACAGGTTGAAAACACCAAGAGCTGGGGAACAATATGGCAGCTGCTTGAAAGTGAATAGCAGTTTTTGTCTATTAGGCATTTCTAAGGTTCAGATTCCAAAATGTCTTGTTCATTGTGAGACGTGACAAATTAAAGAAAGCCTAAGGAGACCTGAGGATCAGAAGAGTCCACAGGGTGAGTCTAGAGTATTTAATGTGGGAAATCTCCATGTAGCCAAAGTGGTCATTAGAAAATGTGACAGTTGAAATTGCTAATAGGAAATCCAGAGTCCTTTGGAGAAGGGCAGAAGTGATTAGTGAAAACAATTGCATTTATAAGAGGTCATTGGTAAGGACCCTTAGAAGATACATCCATCAGTCTGAGGGAACTGAGAAGAAGCCTTGGCTGTAAAGAGAGAACCCACAGTAGGGTAAGAAGTGTAACCTAACCAGGTGGGTGCTGCACAGTCCTCTGCTCTCAGTCAAGGGCCAAATCACCCTGTGCCAAATGCAGCAGATTAAATGGTCATAGAATTTCCCAAGCAAACAGAGGCATTTCCAAGCCTCACGTGCAATTCATTGCATTTTGTGTAGTTATAAAAAGACAGAGGTAGAAGTAACATCAAAAGTAGTGGTAACAGAATAGTAGAAACAGAGGTAGCAACAGTAGCAATTAAAGCAGACAGTTTTATATATTCTTAATTGGAATTAAGTGAATTCAGATAGAAACCTACAGCCAGGACAGAGTTGGAGACAGTTGCTACAAATCTACCCCCTCATTTTTTTTTTTTAGCAAGATAAGCTATAATTTATTAATTAAAACATAAATAAACAGATAATGCCAAAGTCTGTATTGTCAGCAGAAATAAGTGTTTTGCACTCAGAAGTTGATACCAAAGATAACTTTATTAAATACTGAGCCCCTATTTTATTTGTGGTTAGAAGATAGCAGAAACTTGGCATTAAATGAGAATATACCCTTGTCATTCATAATCCAGTGAGCATCTCATAAAATTTGGGTTGACTCCGATCTCACGGTTCGTGAGTTTGAGCCCCGCATCAGGCTCTGGGCTGATGGCTCAGAGCCTGGAGCCTGCTTCCGATTCTGTGTCTGCCTCTCTCTCTGCCCCTCCCCCATTCATGCTCTGTCTCTCTCTGTCTCAAAAATAAATAAACATTAAAAAAAAAATTAAAAAAAAATTTGGGTTGACTCTCCTATATTACTATATTAATAATTCCTTTATTTGTTTACAAAAATTTCCATGCGAAAAATCATACAGGTAAAGAAGTAAAAACAGATTATGTGGACCCCCTAAAGTTTCAATTTTTTATTTCCTTGTGTTGTGGGAAGAGACACAATTATCTTCTAAAGTAGATAATTATCACAAAAGTAGCAGTTGTAAAACTGACCTTTGAAAAGAGACTGCTTTTCAGATGTGAATATTGCCCTGTAACCTAAATCTGACATGGACATTATGAAAGATTTCATCATAACAAGTTCATAGGATTCTGGAAATCTTCTATTACTGCATCATCCACTACCTCTGTGGTCTGAAAATTAATATTAGGATTAAAAATATTAAAAGTTTTGGGGCTCCTAGGTGGCTCTCAAAAGTCGATACCAAAGATAATCTCATTTAATACTGAGCCTTTGACTGTATTTCGGCTCACGCCATGATCCCAGGGTCATGGAATTGAGCCCTGGGTCGGGCTTTGCACTGAGTGTGGAGCCTGCTTGAGATTCTTTCTCCCCCTCTGCCCCTCTCCCTGGCTCATGCTCTTTTTATCTAAAACAAAAGAAAACAAAACAAAACAACAAAACTATTCAAAGTTTCCGTTATCTGGGCTATCCTGTGCTTGTTGCCAAAGAAGTAAGTAAAATATTTAAAATCCTATAATTATTACCATTAAAACTGTTTCCCAATGTGAGATGTTTTAACTCTTCTACAATACTGCTGAAGAATATTAATATTCTCCACCTAATATCTCAGTAGTGGCCTCCTAATCTCTTAACTCTTTATGTAAATTATCTTCTATACTACATTTTCCTGAAACCATTCTGTATTTCTTCAAAAGTAGTTATTTACTCATCTCTAATTCAGTGGTGGATTTTATATAGTTATAAGTTACGTTATCATATATCTATTAAGGCTTTAAATGACTTACTATAATTTGACCCATGGAAACAATCTCCACATTTTATTTATTTTTTATTTCGTGGTGGAATCTATTCCGGTATGGTAAGTAGACATATTCTTTCAGCTTTATTAATATGTATGGCCTTCTCTGGATAGGTTTAGTTTCTTCAAATTTATGGCGTTAGCTGGCGTTAGGAATGGAATAAACAGGTCTGCTTAGCTCTGCAGAAAATAAAATAAAGTGTAATTTCATCAACTTTCTTTTTAGTTGTCAGCTCTAAATGCAACTCTCATGTTACAAGGTTAGTGTAAGTCTGACATTAAATCATCATCTAAGGCCATAGCTGAAATACATTGAATTATGTATTTAAATGTGCTCACACATTATCTCCACATAGAATAAAACAAAGTAATCAGATTTCCATTTTATTTCTCTGCCAGAACCTACAGTATTATTTTGCACTCGCTGGAGGGAATTTGGCAATGTGTTATTCTCCTCAGGCCTGTTTTCGCACGATAGCAATTCGACTGAAGTGCAGTGTAAAAGTATTTATTAAAAGCTATTCCCCTCTGGCAGTTGGAAATGAAAGACAATAGGAGTGTGCTGTTTTGCTCTCTGGGAAGGGCTCACATTTTGTGAGTTGATGAAAAAGTTTAGTGTATCACACCCTTAAATAAATATCTACGCTTGCCGCTAAGGAGAAAAGTAGCAAGTTCTCGAAAGTTCTTAAAAAGCTTTAAAGAACAATATCCAGCACCTTGGAACAAGAATTAAGGTGGTTTAGCTGCCCAGTCTTGACCAGCCCTTTCAGATTTGAACCCCCACTCTCTCTACCTGGAGGCTCGGATCATTTCATCGACCTGTCATCATTTCCCATTCCTGCCTCTGAGCATCTAAGACAATCATCATGTTTACTGGACGTGTATTTACAGTCTCTGCCCACTTGCCTTTGGAATCAGGAATTTGTCTTGCTGACAGAATCAAAATACCAAGGGTATCTACGACAATTCATGAGCATATGTGTGTCCACTGAGTTGCAGTTTCTCCCCACATGGCATTATGTTGTATTCAGGCCAACTGGTTGGTCTTTGACTTATGTCTCTCTGGCTAGTCCTTCCCTGAGCCCTTGCCAAGTGCTTCCCATGTGAAGAATCTGCTGGGCTCTCCAACCCCTGGCTACTGAAATCTGCTCTGGAAATCTGCTCAACTTCAATCAACGTGTGTTGTGCTTTTCTGCTGTGATAGTCCATTTGTTAGCCTTGTCTGTGGTGCCTGCCTGAACCCAGTGTGCATCTGCCCAGCACTAAGATGGTGAACATCAGATCCAGAATCATCTTCAGAAGCCAGCCCTATACCTGAGTCCGCAGCTCCTGGCTCCAATACCTATATTTTCCTTCCCTAGTTTCTTCCTTCTCACAACCAGCCTGAATTCTTTTGGTTCCCAAATGCCTCTTAGTTGAGCCTGCTCTATGACAGGCTCAGTGAATTCTTGATGAATGATTCATGTGTGGGTGATGCATCCATTTTGTGGTGCTTTAGCATGCTTGATGGACTAGTAGTTTCAAGATCTACTGAATGCACCGTTAAAATCAGTGATTGAAAATGAGCTCTCATTTATCATATTTTAAACTAATAATTATTCATGTGTCTTCTCTTTTGTGAAAACATTTTTGCTTTATCAAAGCAAAAGTTGCACCAAAGTTAAACAGATAAGTAAGACTTTGTTCAAGGCTATTGCAATAGGGAGGAGAGACCAGAACTCAGTCAGAACTCAGCTCCAGAGAAACAAAGTATAAGAATTTTTAAACACTGAGGTAAGGGAGAACACAGACCATCTGTGTTTGTTAGTTGGTTTTACCCAAAGGAAAAGTAAATATTCTTGTATCTTTGTGATGCACATGCTCTTTGATCTTTTGTGATCTTGTATCTTCTTGTATCTTGTGCCTTTGGAAGTAGTTTAAAAACCTGGAGCAAAAAAGGCCCAGGAAGACTGTAGGAAGTCTCTTCCCCTTCCCCAGAAACAGGTAAATAGGGATGCTATCTCCCCTAATGCTTACATTGTACAGAGATGGTTCTTTCCTGGGTTTAAAACCATCAAGAGACTTTTGAAAACATTTACATACCTCTGAAAGGGGCAGGGAAGAATTTACAATGAAAAGTTTTCTAGAGTAAATGTCCTAAGAAAAGGGAAGCCAGGAAGAAACTTGTCTAAAGCTAAGTCAGTCTTGGTGGCTCCCCCTCCTCCCCACTCTTCCCCTCCACTTCCATTCCCTCTTTTCTATCCTACTTCTTTTTTTTCCTTTTCTGTTCTTAGTCCTTGCCTATTACCTCCCTTTTATCCCAAGGTTTTTATTTAACATACCAGGTTTTTTTTTTCAACTTTCTCCTATCATCATCTTGTGATTTTTCAAAGTTGTTTGTGGACTACTTAAGAGTACAAAAAAGGGTACCTGGGTGGCTCAGTTGGTTAAGCATCTGACTTCAGCTCAGGTCATGATCTTGTGGTCCATGAGTTAAAGCCCTGCATTGGGTTCTGTGCAGACAGCTTTTTTTTTTTTTTTTTTAGTAAACAGGTAGTACATATATATATTTTTTTTTAATTTTTTTAACGTTTTATTTATTTTTGAGACAGGGAGAGACAGAGCATGAACAGGGGAGGGCCAGAGAAAGGGAGACACAGAATCCAAAACAGGCTCCAGGCTCTGAGCGGTCAGCACAGAGCCCGACGTGGGGCTCAAACTCACGGACCACGAGATCATGACCTGAGCTGAAGTCGGCGGCTTAACCGACTGAGCTACCCAGGCGCCCCAATATTTTTAAAATTTAAATCCAAGTTAGTTAACATAGTGTAAAAATAATTTCAGGAATAGAATTTAGTAGTCATCACTTACATATAACCCCTGGTGCTCATCCCAACAAGTGCCCTCCTTAATGCCCATCACCCCTTTAGCCCTTCCCCTACCCAACACCTGCCACCACCCTCAGTTTGTTCTCTGTATTTAAGAGTCTCTTATGGTATGTCTCCCTCTCTGTTTTTATCTTATTTTTCCTTCCCTTCCCTTATTTTCATCAGTTTTGTACTGCAAATTCCACATATAAGTGAAGTCATATGATATTTGTTGTTCTCTGCCTGACTTATTTTGCTTAGCATAATACACTCTGGCTCTATCCACATTGTTGCAAATGACAAGATTTCATTCTTTTTGATTGCTGAGTCATATATCTATCTATATCTATCTATCTATCTATCTATCTATCTATATATATATATATACACATACATACATACATACATATACACACACACACACACACACATACACACACACACACACACACACACACATACATACCCACTCTTCTTTACCCATTCATCAGCCGATGGACATTTGGGCTCTTTCCTTACTTTGGCTATTGTTGATAGTGCTGCTGTAAACATTGGGATGCATGTGCAAATGCTGGGTTGTAGGGTAGTTCTGTTTTTAATTTTTTGAGAAATCGCCATACTGTTTTCCAGAGTGGCTGCACCAGTTTGCATTCCCACCAGCAGTGCAAAAAGTTTCCTATTTCTCCACCTCCTTGCCAACATCTGTTATTGCCTGAATTAATTAGCCATTCTGACTGATGTGAGGTGGTATCTTATTGTAGATTTGATTTGTATTTCCCTGGTGATGAGTGATGTTGAGCATTTTTTTTTCATGTGTCTGTTAGCCATCTGGATGTCTTCTTTGGAAAAGTGTCTATTCATGTCTTTTGCCCATTTCTTCACTGCATTATTTGTTTTTTGGGTGTTGAGTTTGATAAGTTCTTTATAGATTTTGGATGCTAACCCTTTATCTGATATGTCACTTGCAAATATCTTCTCCCAGTCTGTCAGTTGCCTTTTAGTTTTATTGATTGTTGCCTTTGCTGTGCAGAAGGTTTTTATCTTGAAGAGGTCCCAAAAGTTCATTTTGCTTTTGTTTCCCTTGCCTCTGGAGACATTTCAAGTAAGAAGTTGCTGTGGCCAAGGTCAAAGAGGTTGTTGCCTGTTTTCTCCTCTAGGAGTTTGATGGCTTCCTGATTTATGTTAAGTCTTTCATCCATTTTGAGTTTATTTTTATGTGTGGTATAGGAAAGTGGTCCAGGTTCATTCTTCTGCATGTCACTGTCCCATTTACCCAACACCATTTGCTGAAGAGACTGTCATTTTTCCATTGGACATTCTTTGCTGCTTTGTCAAAGATTAGTTGGCCATATGTTTGTGTGTCAGTTTCTGGGTTCTATATTCTGTTCCATTGATCTGAGCATCTGTTCTTGTGCCAATACCATACTGTCTTGATGATTACAGCTTTGTAGTATAGCTTGAAGTCTGGGATTGTGATGCCTCCAGCTTTGGTGTTCTTTTTTAAGATTGCTTGGCTATTTGGGGTCTTTTCTGGTTCCATACAAATTTTAGAATTTATTGTTCTAGCTCTGTGAGGAATGCTGGTATCATTTTGATAGGAATTGGATTGAATAAGTAGATTGCTTTGGGTAGTATTGACATTTTAACAATATTTGCTCTTCCTATCTAGGAGAATGGAATGTTTTTCCATTTTTTTGGTGTCTTCTTCGATTTCTTTCCCAAGTTTTCTATAATTTTCAGTGTACAGATTTTTCGCCACTATGATTAGGTTTATTCCTAGGTATTTTATGGTTTTTTATACAATTGTAAATGGGATCGATTCCTTGATTTCTCTTTCTGCTGCTTCTTTATTGGTGTATAGAAATGCAACTGATTTCTGTGCATTGATTTTATATCCTGTGACTTTGCTGAATTCATGGATCAGTTCCAGCAGGTTTTGGTAGATTCTTTTGGGTTTTCCACATACAGTATCATGTCATCTGCGAAGAGTAAAAGTTTGACTTCCTCCTTGCCAATTTGGATGCCTTTTATTTCTTTGTGTTGTCTGATTGCTGTGGCAGGGACTTCCAACACTATGTTGGGTAACAGTAGTGAGAGTGGATATCCTTTTCCTCTTCCTGACCTTACAGGAAAAGCTCTCAGTTTTTCCCCAAGGAGGATGATATTAGCCATGGGTCTTATGTATATGGCCTTGATGATCTTGAGGTATGATCCTTCTATCTCTAGATTCTTGAGGATTTTTATCAAGAAAGGATGCTGTATTTTGTTAAATTCTTTTTAAGCATCTATTGAGAAGATCATATGGTTCTTATCCTTTCTTTTATTGGTGTGATGAATCACATTGATTGTTTAGTGGATATTGAACCAACCCTGCATCCCAGGAATAAATCTCACTTGATGGTGGTGAATAATTCTTTTAATGAATTTTGGATCTGGTTTGCTAATACCTTGTTGAGAATTTTTGTATCCATGTTCATCAGGAAATTGATCTGTAGTTCTCTTTTTTAGTGGGGTCTTTGGTTTTGGAGTCAAAGAACCCTTGTGGATCTGGTACTTCATTTTCCAGAAGCCCTTTCATTTGTATTCAGGTTCCCAAGAGCTGAGAATGCTTTCAAATTATGCCCAATTAAATCCCGTGCACTACATTTACCTTGCCTGTTGAAGTTGTCCTTTTAATTTGTATTTTGTAGAGTATCAGTTCACTTATTTATTTTTGTCCAATTCTGTAAAATTTCTCCATTGTTATTAAGTAAAAAACTCCTTACATTTCCCCATGCTTTCAAGTTTCAAACTCTGTAATATGAGCTATGAATGAATTGGCAAACAACACATTTTTAAATGCTTCAAGAAAAAAATTTTTTATTTATTTTTTTTGAATGTTTATTTGTTTTTGAGAGAGAGAGAGAGAGAGAGAGAGAGAGAGAGAGAGAGAGAGACAGCGTGTGAGGGGTGGGGGAGGGGCAGAGAGCAAGGGAGACACAGAATCTGAAGCAGACTCCAGGCTCCGAGCTGTCAGCACAGAGCCCAATGTGGGGCTCAAACCCACAAACTGCGAGATCATGACCTGAGCCAAAGTCAGATGCTTAACCAACAGAGCCACCCACTTGCCCCTTTACATGATTTTTGAAGCTCTAACCTCAAATATTAAATTAATTTTTGTCACTAATACTCAATCTTCAGAGAAATTGTTTACTCAATGTTAATTTGTTATATGAATATACTGTGTATATATATCTTGTATGAATTTACTATTCATTTTGTGACCACACACTATTCTTTAAATACTGAATAATGAACAGTAGAAAATATGGAAGATGTAGCTGAAGACACACCTAATTGTTGAACTAATCTTATGAATGGCGTTGTGAAGGCATTCTAATCCTAATTTTCATTTTTTCAGTGCGTATGCACCAGACACTGATTTTAGTAATTGGTAACAGGAACACGTAAATGAATCCCAGGCAACAGTCTTGTGGAGTGTACTCTTTATGCATCTTTTGCAGTGGAGTAGATAACAGACTGGTAACAAGTTGTGTAGTATCTTGCTCATTCTTTCTGGTAACATTTTGTGGGTGACTCATTTTTTAAATCTTGTCGGAGATCTGAAGTAATAATAAAAAATATGAAATGGTTGGAACTTACAATGAGAAAGAAACTTGAACTTTTAAAGTCCTCATAGAGCACATCATCCACTGGGGTCATCAAGGAATGTAATTTTCTAGAAGTTGGGTGTGTTCTTAGACCACTAAGGATGTTTTATTTTTGATGAGTGACTGCATGAACAACTAGTTATTAAGTTAATTCACATTAGAAGTACCTCATGCATTTAATTGAAGAGGTGAAGCCTGAAGGCATTACTTTTCTAAAGCAAAAAGAGCATATTATAATATAATATTAATTCTGAGTGAGTATAGTTACCAATTGCTTCATACTGTAGCATATTTATAACTCTTGCCACACTCATTTCTTCTGCTTCCTTCTGGATATTTTGATGTATCTCCTTGAACCCCCCTTCAGCCTTCTGATGTTTCATCTAATTTCCAAGTTCTGTTGTTATCATTTTTCCCCCTTCATTTTCACTTCTGAGGCTCAGTTCCTGTGTTTTCTTTTGATGTAAAGAATAATAATAGGCTGTTGGTTGAATATTTCTCAGGTTTATTAATATGTATTATGCCTTTTGTTACCTTTCTTTTTTCAGTTGTTCCTTGAAATTTATTTTTGTAGCTGCCTTCTGGCAGGCATAGAAAGAGACAACATAGTTACCCAGGCTTTAAAATGAGAACAAGTAGATGGGAGGAAAACAGCAATAAAAATATTACTAAATTGGACCATTAATATTTTTTCACAATTTATTCCTATTACTCTAGAGTATCAAGATGATTAGCAAACAAGTTAAAATGGAAAAACGATTTAAAGATAATCATCCTAAATTATGAGAAATAACATTAAAAGAAATGGATCTTTAGAGTGAGGATTGACTCAGAACATGGAATTATTATTAGAAGGAGATTGTCAAGGAAGAGAGCAGCATCTTCTGAGAACAGGAAGAGATTTAAGGGCACATTTGGCCTAGAGGAGGGAAATATTGAGGGTTAATATGACTCATCAGTTGATATAGGACACTACAAGTGTGCTTCATATTTCTTGAAAACATTTACTGTAAAAAATTGTATAATAAATGAAAAGTGTGAGGAAGGCATACATCCAAGACAGCATTACTGAGAAAATCTTTATAACATCACTGTAGAGATATCTGTATGGGTGAAACAAGTAATGGAGAGAATGTTACTGTTTACTGAGCTATGCTAGTTGGATTAAAGTCTAGCTCTGTTTTCAGAACGGTGATGAAGGGGCACCTGGGTGGCTCAGTCAGTTAAGCATCTGACTTCAGCTCACGTCGTGATGTCATGGTTTGTGAGTTTGAACCCTGCATCTGCTCTCTACTGCCAGCAAGGAACATGCTTTTGATCCTCTGTCCTCCTCTCTCTGCCTCTCCCCCCACTTGTGCTCTTTTTCTCTCTCAAAAATAAATAAAACATTAAAAAAAAAGAGTAGTGAAAACTTGGTTCAGTTTTATCTGCACTTAAAGTAAATTGGCTCATGTTTTCAGATGAAGAAGAAATATCTGAGGAACACTGTATATTTTGCATTTTTTTCTCAACATTCCTTGATTCACTCACGTATCCATTCATTCAATCTTCTGTTCAGTTTCTTGTATGTGCCAGATTATTAAAAGTAATGGCTCAAGATTAAGACTTTGACAAAACAACAGTAAGCTTCAAGAATGTATTCTGGGGATGCCTGGGTGGCTCAGTTGGTTAAGTGTCCAACTTCGGCCCAGGTCATGATCTTGAGGTTTGTGGGTTCGTGCCCTGCGTCGGGCTCTGTGCTGACAGCTCGGAGCCTGGAGCCTGCTTCGGATTCTGTGTCTCCTTCTATCTCTGCCCCTCCGCACTTATGCTCTGTGTCTCTCTATCAAAAATAAATAAATGTAAAAATAAATAAATAAATAAATAAATAAATAAATAAATGTAAAAAAAAAAAAAGAATATATTCTGGAATGAACTGGGATTTTCTAAAGGCCAAGTATGGGTTAATGATTCTACAGATAAGCTGTTTTGAGAAAACCTACTCTGTTAAATGAAGGAAATATGATCAGTGTCCTTCATTTTATCATATGCTGCCTTGATGGTTAATTATCTTTATAACTTTATATGTTCTGTTCTTCAGTTAAGCTTTAGACTCCTTAAGAATAGGAATTACATATTTTTAAAAAATTTTTAATGTTTATTTATTTTTGAGACAGAGCAAGAGACAGAGTGCATCGGGCGAGGGGCAGACAGAGGGAGACACAGAATCTGAAGCAGGTTCCAGGCTCTGAGCTGTCAGGCACAGAGGCTGACACAGGGCTCAAACTCACGAACCATGAGATCATGACCTGAGCCAAAGTCAGGCACTTAACCAACTGAGCCACTCAGCTGCCCCAGAATAGGAATCATATTTTAAACCTCTTTGTAAGTCAAATACTTAGCATTCTTTCTGGGACATACTAAAGGTCAACAATTGTGAAATGAACAAGTCCAAGTTCAGGACGCATTGTTGGTTAGGAAACAAGTTGTGACTTTGTCTTTTTTAGAAGTATAGCAATTGTTGATTTGCCTTTTATTCTGATCCCTCAGTGGAATTCTAGGGAATGTAAATGTATCTTTGATTCTCTAGAAGGTTTGTAGCCATGTATTGTAACTGAGGATGAGGACCACAGCACTGCAGTTTAAAAAGAAAAAAAGACTTTAAGTGTTACCTTGCTAATTAAATCTAAGTCTTGATTTTATGTCTTTAATAAATCACTGTAGGCAATAGTATAATAAAGGCAAAGGGGACTAGATTGAAGCTTTTAAAACTGTAAACATACCACATTTCCCTGAAGAATTGGGAGGAATGAAACACTAAAAACAAATGTGTATTTTTAAGGATACAAGTATTTTCTGTATTATCACCAGATTTCACAACTCCTCACCAAAGTATTTTCTCCTAATGTTAATTCATAGGATAGACAATAATGTAAATGGCCTTAAAAATAAGAGTAATCGCTTCTCAGCCTTTTGGCTAAGATCAAGTGTAAAAATAAGAGTAAGATTTTTAAGATGATAATAAAATACACTCATGTTTGCTCCAGTTCAGAGATATTTTTGCTGATAAAAGGGTGTTACTATGAGATGATTTTCCATCTCTATTAACTTATACAACAAATGATGTGGCTTTTACAGTTTTGCAGCACTTATCAGCCAAAGAAACTAATGAAAGTTTGCCTAAACTCTCCCATATTTAATGGGCAGATTTAAACTTTTCTCATATTAATATAAATTAGATGACTTTTGTCCTTGCCTGAAGTGACAATGTCAATGTCTGAAGCTTACATCTTTCATGACTGTCGGCTAATTAGAATGCAGGACAGCTTTAAAGTTCACATCTCTAATTCGCCATTCTGGATTACATCCACTGTTAGCACTCCTGTCAATCACTGCAGGGCCTGGAGCTACATTTCCCGAAACCTATGATAAGCATAGTCTCCATGAGAATCAACAGTAGGAGGTAAAAAAAAAAAAAAAAAAAAAAATGCTATCTCTTTGTATATTAGAATTTAAAATGAACTTGATAATCATACCACTGTAAAGTCCTTAACCCACTGCCACTGAACAGATACCATCTTTCTTAGAATTAAAAGTTTGTCAAAGAAGCACTCTTGCTGCTTCTTGTTTACATACATGTATGGAACTAGGAAATGTGGCTTTTTGAAGACAAGTCATTTTTTGGTGTGATTTCTTCTGAGTTCTGGGAATATATTGACTTTTGGGGGGGCTCCTCTCTTTGTCAGCCAGTTCTCCACCTCTCTGGTCCTGGCTTTCTCAATCCTTGTGAGGAGGGCATGTGCCCCAGATGGGGTTTCTCTTTCTTTGGATTGTACCATCTTTCTCCAGCCTTCTTCTGTGGACTTCGCCCTGTATTCTCAGTTTTCCTCACACTTTGATCCTTTCCATTGATTTTTGTTTCCTACTTTCTTATTTAATTGGAATTTATTAGTAAGTTAAGGTTCTTAGTGAAGCTCATTTGAAAAGCTTCGACTGGGGATTGCACATTCTCCCAGCTCCCTATGTCTCAGGAACTGGGGTCAGTATTTTCTAGACAGTTTCTATTCCAAAATATGGACAGAAATCTACCTGCCTTTCAGACATTCTCTCTATAACACCCTTCAGTAACCACTGGGTCTATCTTCTTCTTCAAATGCATTAAATAATTGAATACTTGGCTGACAGTTTTCCTCTGGACTTAAACTCTCCTCTTCCTATTTGGCTTGGATGTGTACAGGGAGGACCCATCAAATACTCCAACTGCTTTTCAAGCAATGCTCATTGCCACTTGATTCAGCCACTCGTGCTCCGAGCTACTCTCTTGACCCCTGTCATCCTCCAGCCTGAATCCATTTCAGAAAACAGAATCCTTGAATCCCGACAACTTCATTTCTTTCTACAGTTTCTGTGCCCTTCCTATATGGCATTTTGACATCTTTGAGACCTTGAGATTCTCAAAATCTACTATTACTATTTGCTGCTCGAAATGGACCAGCAGTGGTGGCATTAGCCTCACTTAGGAGCTGGTTGGGAGTGTCCTGGCCCCTCCCCAAACCTAATCTGCAATTTAACAAGATCCTCAGGGATTTTATATGCACATACAAATTTGCAAAGGACTGTGTTAATATTTTCAAATTTTCCTGTTTTTGTTCATCTGCTTTACTACTTAAGCCTTCATGTCTAGGTCACATATTTCAGTTTGTTCCTCACCAGCATGCTTATCTGTCTTTGTACCCATTGACTAGTCTCCCCCTTGGGTCAATCAAACCAGCCTCTTTTCTTCCACTATGCCTAAGCTGTACTGAGCGCTGCCAGTGGAAATGACTTAAATGGACTGGGGTCAATGCTTAGTCATGATTTGTGACCTCAGACAGATCCCAGGACTGCTTAGTGTTCTGTTTCTGATCATCCTTCTTCCACTCTCTGAAACTGCATAGCTCTCCTCTCCAAACTCCTCTCTCACTCCCTTGCTCCCCCTCCCTCTCCCACCCCTTTACTGCTTGTAAAACTCTTACTTCATATTTAGAGTGAACTGGATTCTTCTGCCATGAACAATCTTAACATCTTACCTACATGCCTACAGACCTCTGTATTCACTCCTGAGGACTGTTATTTTTCTTTTTTAATGTCTAAGGTTTCACCACCATCATACTAATTCCACTAACCCACTACCCCCTCCCCTTTGTGAACAAACTTTTTATTCTGGAATAATTTTACATTTACAGAACAGTTGGAAAGATTGTGCTGAGATTTCTCATATACCCCTGTAGTGGGTTGGATAATAACCCCAACAGTATGGCCAAATCATAGCCTCAGTACTTGTGAATGGGACCTTATTTGGAAATGGGCTCTTTGCAGATATAATTCTCATGAGAGGATATCCTTGTGGATGTAGGGTTGGCCCTATATCCAATTACAAGTATCCTTACAAGAGATAGACAAAGAGAAGAGAGAGAGGGAGGAGGCCATGTAAGATTGGGGGACAGTTATAAACCAAGAAACAGCAAAGACTGCCAGAAGCCACCAGAAAGTAGGACAGAGGCACACAATGGATTCTGCCTCAGAACCTCCAAAAGGAACCAATCCTATTGACACTTTGATGGCAGACTGCTGGCTTTGAGAAATGTGAGAGAATAAATGTGAGTTGCTTTAAGTTTGCACTCATTTGTCCTGGCAGCCACAGGAAGCCAACACCACTCTCCACGTGGTTTCCTCCAATGTTCCATCTTCCTTTCCCATCTTACATTGTCAAAACTAAGAGATTGATGCTGGTATAATACTATTGACTAAGCTCTAGTCTACTGTTTAGACTTCCCTAGTTTTTACACTAACATTCTATTTCTATTCCAGGATCCAATCTAGCAAACCACATTATATTTAGTTTTCATGTCTCCTTAGTTATCCCTCGCCTGGGGCAGTTTCTCTTCCTTTGCTTGTTTTCTCTCTTTCTTTCTTTCTTTCTCTCTTTCTTTCTTTCTTTCTTTCTTTCTTTCTTTCTTTCTCTCTTTTTTTATGGCCTTGACAGTTCTGAGAAATACCAGTTAATGATTTTCTAGGATGTCCCTCTGTTTGGGTTTAGCTGATGTTTTTCTCATGGTTAAGCCAGAGTCATGGATTTGGGGGAAGAATACCACAGAGATGAAGTGCCTTTCTCATCAAATCATATTAAGAGATACAGAAGATCAATGCATTATCAACAGTGATGTTAACATTGATCGCTTGGTTGAGGTCATGCTTGCCAGATTTCTTTGTTATGAAGTTATTATTTTTCCCTTTCCATCTTCTATTATTTGGAAATGAGTAATTAATTCCAGCTTACACTCAAGTGAAGACGACTGTGTACATGTATTATTTGGAAAATTTCTAGAAGGAGGATTTGTCTCTTCTCCCTCATTTATTTGTGTATTCAATCATTTATTCCTATCAGTGCAGGTTCACGCTCAGTGAATTTGTAGCTTTTCATGTTCCATTTCCCACTCCAAATAAAATCTCTTCTGTCTCTGCTCTCTTTTTCCCTTCTGGCAATAGCATCCCCAACATCATATCTCCTTTCATTTATTCAACATTAATTAAAAAACAGACACTATCTGTATTTTAAAGATACTATGATGAATAATTTATAGTTCATTTTTTCCAGAAGTTCACTGACTGGAAAGTTCTGGTAAATGCGCCATTTACCTTGCTGTGTCCTGAGGATAGAAGGGTATTTTGGCAGCAACCAGAGAAAGACACTAGTAGACTTCTTGACAGTTTCTTACTCTTTCCAGTTTCTTACCTGCATTTACTCCCCAACCCATTTCATTGATTTAAAGATTTTCTTGCACTGCATTCTGTCTTGCCTGGGAGATTACATTATTTGCATAGTTTTGACTGCTACTCTATGCTAATATTCCTTAAGTATCTGTCTCTACAGGTAAGGACTCTCTTCTGAGATCCAGACTTGTTTATTCTGTTGCCACATGCAAGAGTCCAGAGACACCTCAGGTGACACCCAAATATTTTCTTCTTCCTTCAAGTTCAAACATTATTAATGGTATCATTACTGTTGCCAAAGGTAGAGACCTGGGATTCATTCCGAGAAACTCCCTACTATCTTCTAAATCCAATTAGACACCAAGCCTGTAGAACTTAGATCCTAAAGATCTCTCAAATAATTAACTACCCTTTGTTTTCAGTGTCTCTGCTTCTGTACATCATATCTCCATGAACCTCCAATCTACATTCTACAGTTCTTCCAAAGTTGACATGCTAAAACACAAGTCAGATCATCTTCCCTTCTTATTTAAAGAATTCTGAGAATGTATTGTCCCCAGTATAGGGCCCAAACAGACAATAACCTGTAATATCTGGTCTTTATCTTGTCAACTACCTTGTTCAACATTCCCATGGTTTAGTCTCATTGAGCAAGATGCCACTCAGCTTTCAGGTTCATGACCTTCCCTGTTCCTGGATGATTATCCCCTCATTTTCCATACACTCTTTGTTTGTGACCACCTCAAATATTTTCTCTTCTCTGACTCTTTCCCTAAACTCTGCAGAGGTAGTAACTTCTTTATGCCTCCTTAGCTTATAAATCTCTATTATTACATTATATTTTCATTGTGTATTTATGTAAATTTCCTTGACCAGACTGAGTTCCAAGAAAATAAAATGCTTTATATATCTTTGTATACTCACGTTGCCAAGCACACAGTAGCTGGTTTTCAGTGCACATTTGCTCAAAGAATAAAGGAATACAAACTTGCAAGCATCTTAATGTCTTTGCTTGCCAGCTCGATGATACTGTCAAGATATTTTCTATTTGGATATTTTCTATTTCATACAAAAATGTATTATCTACATTATCTTAACTTCAGTTGATTTCCTTTTTTTTGCAGAGGAGAAAGCTATGGTCCAAGGCTTAGACTATAGAAAAGGGCCTTTGGCAGTTACTCGTTGAGATGTTCATGTTAACGATACCATCACTGAATAGTTTAGTTCTTGACATGCAGCTGTACAAATGGGGACAGGCATATATTAAGGCCTCCACTTTCCTTGCCATGCCACCACAGTCCTGGTGTTCTCTTTCCTTTTCCAGTCAGCCATCCAGTGCTGTCATGCTCCTTACTTACTTCTCTACACATTTCTTCTGACTTCCCTACTTTCATCTCCTCTGCCAGCTCCCTTATTCTCAAAGCTGGAATTACCTTAATGCACTCTATTCATAGGAAAGTCATACACTTTCATCTCTAATGTTTGTATAATACCTTAGAGTTTTAACAACACTTTTCTCTACATTCTCATTTGTTTCTATTTCAGAGGGTGATTATTATCCCCAGCTTTCAAATAATCAAACTGAAATTCACAGAACTTACTCACAGCTTTCCATAATATTCCCTAGATAAAATGTGGTCGAGCTGGGCGTAGAGTCCCTGGTTTGATTTAAAATCCTAGGGGCGCCTGGGTGGCTCAGTCGGTTGAGCAGCCGACTTCGGCTCAGGTCATGATCTTGCACTCCGTGAGTTCGAGCCCCGCGTCGGGCTCTGTGCTGACAGCTCAGAGCCTGGAGCCTGTTTCAGATTCTGTGTTTCCCTCTCTCTCTGACCCTCCCCTGTTCATGCTCTGTCTCTCTCTGTCTCAAAAATAAATAAACGTTAAAAAAAAAAATTAAAAAAAAAATTAAATAAAATCCTATGTACTTCTCTGAAACTCAGAAAACAGGTCCCGAGGCATGGAAAAGTAGAATCTATACTAAAATTACGTAGGAATGCCTCAGTTATAAGAACCAATATTTTTTCAGAAGCTAGTAGAAGGTCAAGTTTTCTATCTATACAAGAGATCATTGCAACCAAAATATTCTGATCAGACATAGCCTTTATAGGTTTTGATTTTGTGGTTGATGAATATTCCCAAGTATGATTAATAAAGCATCTAAACATATATGTCTCTGTGCTTGTTGCAGGAGAGGAAAATACAGAAGCACTGTCATGCATTTCATTGTGTACTCTGTGGCAGAAAAAAATCAACCATGAAATGAAAGTGTTCTTTTTCAATAGAAGTGTCTCTGCATTCATATTTTTCTTCAGTGCTGTTTTTTTTTGTTTGTTTGTTTAAAATCAACTTGAGATGTTGAATATAAATATAACAGCTCAGAAAATGATAAAAAATACTCATTTTTTTTAACACATCCTGATCACCACTGAAATTAGAGTTTCCAGGAACAACCAAACGAAGACAGACCCTGCCTTTTTCTTTCTCAGAGCGACTGATGCTGTTCCTAGTGGCCCAGTTATGTGTCCCTGAACTGTTCGGGAGGATATGGGTGAATACCTCCGCAAAATGGCAGTAAGATGTGGAAGGAGCGCCTTTTGATTCCTAAACAGTTTAGCTCACTCACTGAATTACTTACTCCATTCATTACAGAAAAAAATGCTAGATCAACACAATGGCAGCCTGGTAGATAACCCTTGGGTTTTGGCCCCAATTTGTCCTCAGCCTATAGTCTATATGGCTTGCTTTAATATAAGTAATTTAGAAGTACTCTAGCCTTTTTTTTTTTTTAATGTTTATTTTTTTTTTTTTGAGAGAGAGAGAGAGAGCATGAGCAAGGGAGGGGCAGAGAAAGAGGGAGACACAGCATCCTAAGCAGGCTCTGGTCCCTGAGCTGTCAGCACAGACATCATGACCTGAGCCAAAGTCAGAAGTTTAACTGACTGAGCCATCTAGGTGCCCCAATCTAGCCTCTTTGAATTTTATTCTGTTTGTTTTAATTGCTTTCAGAGGGAGGGAAATTCTTTTTTTTTTTTTTTTTATTTTTGGGACAGAGAGAGACAGAGCATGAACGGGGGAGGGGCAGAGAGCGAGGGAGACACAGAATCGGAAACAGGCTCCAGGCTCCGAGCCATCAGCCCAGAGCCTGACGCGGGGCTTGAACTCACGGACCGCGAGATCGTGACCTGGCTGAAGTCGGACGCTTAACTGACTGCGCCACCCAGGCGCCCCAAGAGGGAGGGAAATTCTAATCCTCAGAAATATTTTGTCTGAAAAATGTTTTACCTTCTGAAACAGGGAATGAACATGGTTGTTGTTTGTTTGTTTTTTATTTTAAGTAAATTCTGGTATTTTCATGGACTTACATTGACTCTAGGCATGTCCTTACATGACACTAGGAGATCAGAGTTTTGAGTGACTGTTGTCCTCAGTGGTCTCTCTTGCCTAAGCAATCTTCCTACTTTGACCACCTTGAGCAGTCTTCTCTGAAAGCCTGCCAAGCTATGGTTTTTAGTTCAAGCTGATGTTCTTAATTTTCATTTTTTTCAAGTCTCACTGCAGAATGAGTTCATTTATTCTGTAGAACAGAATTCACCATTGATAGAACCCATATACTAAGATCTTATAAGCTTCTACATCTGGTGTAATAGAATGCTAAAAAAGTAAAAGTTGCAAGTGTTTTAAAATTTTACCCAAACACATTGATTTTGTAAGAATAAATCAAAATAGCATTTTCAACAAAACTAATTTTTTAGTCTGCAATATTCTTAAATGCCATCAATTAAAAAGAATGAATTAAACACAAATTTAAACAAGTAAACTGAATAAATACTGCTTACAGCATGATGTGGTATAATAGAAGGCCCAGCAGTCTTGGACTCAAATTTATGTGGTTTCTAATATCAATGTTATCAATTCCTGGCTCTGTTTCCTTCAAAAAATTAAATTTATTGAGTAGAGGGGCATCTGAGTGGCTCAGTCATTTGAGTGTCTAACTCTTGATTTTGGCTTAGGTCATGATCCCAGGGTCGTTAAGATCGAGCTCCGCATTGGGCTCTGCACTGAGCCTAGAGCCTGCTTAAGATTCTCACTCTCTCTCCCTATGCCACTGTCCCCTGTTTGTGTGTGTTCTCTCTCTCTTTCAAAAAACAAAAATAAAGTAAAAATAAAAATAAATTTATGTGAATAGGATTTTATTTATTAAAAATTTGGATAATGATGCATATCAGCAGGGTTGCTGTGAGGTTAAGAATAATATATGTAGGTGTGCCTCGGTGACTTAGTCGTTAAGCATCTGACTTCGGCTCAGGTCATGATCTCGTGGTTCGTGGGTTCAGGCCCCATGTTGGGCTCTGTGCTGACAGCTTAGGGCCTGGAGCCTGCTTCATATTCTCTGTCTCCCTTTCTCTCTGCCCCTCCCTGGCTCATGCTCTGTCTCTCTCTGTCTCTCAAAAATGAGTAAACATTAGAAAAATAAAAAAATAAGAATAATATATGTAAAATTCATGACATGTCTAGGGACTCAATACATGTAATTATTATTACAATGACTTTAAATACCCTCATTTCAAGTTTTCACCTTGTAACTGAAATTGTATTAAGTGACCCTGTCATATATATCATCAAGTGAATTCATAACACCTTTGCCCATAAATATGTTTATAATGGTACAAAGAATAGAAACCTATCAATAGAATGAAGATTTGTAAGGGAATATGAGCATACTAATAGCTATTAAAAGTTAAGCCTGTGTGATAGCATTTCTCAGTTTCAAACACCATGATAAGAATATACTTAGCAGAAGTTAAGAAGATAGCAAAATACGATGAGCCACACACATTTTCAGGAGATATTTCAGTCTTTGTCACAAGTGAATTTTTATAGAGAAATAATCTATTTCCATAGGTACGTCCCCTGGCAGATGTGGCCTTCCCTCTAAGACACCTTTATATTCATTTTAATATAAATGGACATTTAAGACAAATCAATATTTTTAAAAATGATTTGAACTGATTGCTTTTATTACCTGTTTTGGCCAAAAAACTATTTTCCACTTTTAAATTTAATTTTGTCATATGCATTTTGATTAGTTGTCAGTGAATTCCCTTCCAGAAAAACAAAAACAAGAACAAAAACACGAGATTAGTGTTAGACAACAGTTGTGCATCAGAAAACAATAGGATAGCCACCATGAGGGTGCCATGTAAAATTTCTGTCATTTACGAATAATAATTCATAATGATTATATGACTCTGTCCACAATTACTGATATTGCCAGCACAGACTTTTGGACTCTGGGTCACAGAAAGTTTAATTCAGGCAATGTAATGTCAACTTTGCTTGAGTCACAACTTTTGTCTGATAGGTTCTCCGGGAACAGAGTGTGGTAGTAAGTGCTAATTTTGACATGTTTATTTTCTCTTTTCTTCAGGTGACATTTTCTCCTATTCCTACAATATTTAAAAATTCAGTTTCCAAGCTTTTAAGTAATTTTATTTTTCTCTGAACCTTTTATGATATTTGATGCAGAGAAAGCTTCATTTGAAGAAACTTAAAAGTCTGAATCTCACCTTTCCTGTCTACTCATCTGTCTTCTCAAGGCTTGTTTTGGGTTCTTCTTTAAATATATATTTTTTAATGTTTATTTATTTTTGAGAGAGAGAGAGAGAGAGAGACAGGGCATGAGCGGGGGAGGATAGAGAAAGAGGGAGACACAGAATATGAAGCAGGATCCAGGCTCCAAGCTGTCTGCACAGAGCCCAAAGCGGGGCTTGAACTCACAAACCATGATATCGTGACCTGAGCCAAAGTAGGACATTCAACCGACCGAGCCACCCAGGTGCCCCTGTTTTGGGTTCTTCTGGCCCATCTTTCTTTCACTTGTAGATCCATTTCCTGTACATGTTTGTTATTCTTTGTTTCTTGGGAAAAACATTATATTTGAATCAAAGTGTTGGATATAAAGCTTAATTTTTAGTTAATTCAGATTTCTTGTAGTCAAGGGACTGCACAAAGCATGAAACAGAATGGTAGTTGTTCACTGATGATGTTGGTCAGGAAGCATACTTGGTCTGCTGACTTATAGTATTGATCCAGAACTGGGTACCTCCTTCTAGAAAGAACTTAACCTTGCTGAGGGAAAAAACACCATCTTACTTTTGTTAATATAGGTTGAGATAGTATGCATCAACTAGTATTTTTTTCTCACAAGGTACTTTAAGGCATACTGATATTGTTCAGGCTTAATTTGAGAAAAGTCAAAGTGAGTAATGTATTTAACAACAAATTTGACAATCTCCCTCATCTGTTCCTTTCATCTACCTCCTCAGAAATGCACAATGGCTCTCTGTTTCCCCATATTATTTTCTATCTTTCTGATCTCTCCTCATATTACCCCCAGGGTAGCTTCTCAACTTCATACCTTGAGACATCATTGCTGACTCAAAATTTATTACTTTAAGGAATGTTCTACCACACTTCCATTTGTCAGGTTGTTACTCAAATTGGATGCCTAGGTTGTTAGATGACATACACTATGTTCTTTTGTACCTTCAAAATATATCCAGAATCCATCCATTCTTCATCCCCTCATTGCTATCATCCTCGTCCAAGCCATCATCATTCCTCACCTGGATTATTGCAATTACACTGAATAGGTCTCCTTTTTTCATACTATCCTCACAAGTGTCATTCTTTACACAGCAACCTTATGAGCCTTCTAAAAGATAAGCTAGACCCTGTTACTTCTATGCTCAAAACCCTCCAATGTTGTTTCATTTCAGCACATGGTAAATGCAAAAGTCCATAAAATTGCTTACAATGCCCTTCTTCCACTAGCTCCTCTCTGACACCATTTACTACTCCCTCTGTTCTCTTCACTCCAGCCACACTGGTCTCTTACTTTAACCAGGTGTGTCAGGCACTGTCTTCAAAGTCTGCATTGGTGCCTTGTCTGCCTAGGTGTCTGTAAGACTTATTTTATCACCTCTCTTGGGCTTCTGTGCAAATATCAGCGGGGGCTGCCCCGATAACTCTAAGCAAAAGTATAGTATTCAGTACACTTCCCTAACCAAATCCTTGCTTTATTTGGCATCACAGAATTTATCACCAAATTAAATACTATATATTTTCCCTTTTTTCAGTACCCATTCTCCCCATAGAATGTGGGCTCCACAAGAGCAGGATTATTTGTATGTTTTGTTCACTGCTGTATCTACACACTTTGCACATAGAGGCAGTCAGTGAATATTTATTAAACAGATGGATCAATATATAGATAGCTTTCATGTTAATACTCTTTGTATGCAGTGTTAAATTATCTGCTGGGTAAAAGGCATTCGGTGAGATAGTGATGGTCAATGAGGAAGAGTCAGGCATGTTTTTTTACAAAAGTTTAAATTAGTAGTGACAAAGGGAATCACATTTTTCCCAAGTATGGACCCATTTTGATCTTGAATGTTTCTATGAAACATTTAAAATATAAAACGTTACATGTTTTGACCTTTAGATAATTTCTAAGGACAAGCTTTTTCAACCAAACAACTAGTTACCAAAATAAACACAGAATCCCAAGAACTCTAAGCTATTTCTCTATTCATGGTTATGTAGGTCAGTTAAAATAACATCTCAATAACATATGTTTCAGAAATTTATACCTGTTTTAGTGAGGTATAATTTCACTATTTTCCTAGTTCCTAATGAGAATAAAATACGGGCATTTGGAGGTTGTTCCAGTCCTAAATGAGAGGGATTACTTGGGGAAGTAATTCTTGGTCCTATGAGACTCCTGAGTGTCAAGAACATACCTGGGTTGGATGGAGATGATGATGATGGTGATAGTGATAAAAATAACAGCTAATAGCTGATACATATTGAAGCTCACCATGTGCAAGCACTGTTCTAAGTGGCTGCTTGTATGAACATACTTAATCTTTACAACAATCTTATAAAGTAGGCATTATTATTCCCATTTTACAAATGAGGAAACTCGGTTATGAAGAGGTTGAATAAATAGCCAAGGTCACACAAAAAACATAAATGATAGAGATGGAATTTGAATGTTTGGCTTCAGAGCCCTGTCTCTCTTCACCTCTATTCTAACATGCCAAGCTCCTTCCTGCCTGGAGAATAAGTAGAACGCCAAAACGTGTGTGTGCATGCACATGTGTATGTGTCTGTGCAAGGGTGAGCGCATGCACACCTATTTGTGCAAGTGTGTGAATGTGCATATGTGAGTTGGTAGTGATGATGACACAGTTTTTTTTAATGTTTATTTATTTATTATTTTTGAGACAGAAAGAGGGCCCAGGCAAGGGAGAGGCGGAGATAGAGGGAGATACAGAATCCAAAGCAGGCTCTAAGCTCTGGGTTGTCAGCACAGAGTCCGACGTGGAGCTTGAACCTACCAACTGTGAGATCATGACCTGAACCAAAGTCAGGTGACAGCTGAGTCAACTAAGAAGTCAACTAAGTCATCCAGGTGCTCGTATGAGACGGTATTGAAAGTGAGGTGATATAGTTCTGAAGAGAGCAAAAGTGAGGAAATAAATACCATTGTTAGGTTTTACATGTGTTACTTCACTTAATCAGCATAGCAGTCCTTATGAGGGAATATTTTGCCTTTTTAAAAATAGATGAGAAGGGCACCTGGGTGGCTTAGTTTGTTAAGCATCTGGCTCTTGGTTTTGACTCAGGTCGGGTTCATGAGATGGAGCCTGCGTTGGGCTCTGCACTGACAGCATGGAGCCTGCTTGGGATTCTCTCTCTTTGCTCTCTCTGCCCCTCCCTGCACCCTCTAAATAAATGAATAAACAACAACAACAACAACAAAATAGATGACACATATCAGAGGATCAAAGAAACAAGAGTCCCACCCTTGGATAAGGTCCAGGCAGTGGCAATGAGATTAGGAGGAAAATCTCACCTTGCTTCTCAAAGGTAAAGCTCATAGCTCTCCTGGAGGCATAAAGAAGACTCTCTGGCTTCCTTGCCATGATCCTCTGACCTTTGTTTCTTTTGAGACTGGGAGGGGACACCAGCCAAGAGAAGACACGGGGTCAGTGTAGAACTATGTAATCTGGTGCTAGAGTTGCCAGATATTTCTGGGGCATACTTAAATTAAAAATTATTTATTTGAAATTCAAATCTAACTGGGTGTTTTGTTCAGTCTCACAACTCTACCTGTGGCTTCTCTAACTCTGTCAGGAATGCTGAGCAGATCACAAAAGCAGAATAAGGCATTACCTTGGACTTTGTGAATCCTCATATGGATTCATCAACTGTTCATTGAATCACACATCATTGGTAGAAACAGTGGCTACCTCCGGAGTCAGCCTGCCATGTTCTGAATGACGCTTTGTGAGGGTTCACTCCTACAGCTTACAGTGTCTAGTACAGAGGTTCTCAAATATTAGCGTATGTTAGGATCACCTGGGAAGCTTGTTTTAAAAATGCCAATTCTTAGCTATAACCCCAGGGATTATGTTCTAGGAGCAGAACCCTGAAATCTTTGTTTCTAATGTAAGAAGACTCCAGGTAATCTTGAGGTGGGTAGTTCCAGGAGCATTCTTTGACAAGGACTGGTCTGGTAGGTGGAGAAGACTTTTCATCCAGATATTACAAGAGCCAATAATAAGTACTTCTCAGTGAGACTTTAGACACTGGGACACTGTGTGCTTTGAGTTTCTCTAAAGTGCTAATACAGATTAGAGAATATTATTGTATTATATGTATTACTGTATTATTTTCTGATAAAATATATCTAAGTGACCAGCAAGTGGGGATTGGCTGCAAGCATGTAGGCTCTCCAAAAGAGAAATTTTCCCTGGATTTCTGATCAGAGCTGTAAGTCAAGTGAAATGTCATGTTCTTAACAAAGTAGCTTAGACCTCTTGAGCCACAGTCGCTTCTCCACTGGGGTTATTTATGAAAGCCTTGTTTCTGGAAGGAAAAGGTTCACTGTGTTTCATAGGGTTAAAAGCAAGGACTTGTACCTGCAATTTTTCAAACCAATTCTATATTTCAGCATAATGTTTGTGGTACTGATACAGGATATGGAGGCATTTGTGTTATTAGTTGTTGAACACCCCGGCTGCTGAATGCTCTGCAAAGTCAAGTCAAAGCACTGAGCATTCTGGGAGGGATGCCAACAACAAATTGTAGTAATCCAGCCTTGTTTTTATAAAAGCATGAATCAGAAGCTCAGCATCTTGCTGAGACAGCAATCGTCTTAACCTTGTTATACTCCTGAGATGGTAATATGAGGTCTTATCAATATGGTTGATATGGCTCTCAAAGGAAAGCTGCGGGTCAAAAATGGCTAAAATTTATCATGGAGCATATTACTTTGTGGGATGTCCAGCTGTAGAATTGTGACTACCTATTAAATCCTCTCTGAAGTAAGAAATATATGGTCCACTGCCTGCAGGATAAGAGAAGGGGAAGGAAGTGGAATAAAAAGTGAAATAAAACTGGTCAAATGAGATGAAAGTCTGATATCTTAATTTTCAGCCCAAGGCATCAGTTTTTGAGATTACCATGTAGGCAGCTTCTGACTGAGTGGGGATAGTTCCATGCCATGGAAGATTAGAGGCTCTCGGGATGGCTGTATCTTAAATGGTGAAATCTTTTCAAAGAGGTTTTGTTTTTGTAATCAAGTCTAAGCTGTGTTCAAGTTATAAGTGACCCAGACAATTAATAGCATTTAATAGCATTTAAATGAGTGTACAGAGCAAGACTGCTGTGATCTATTGGATGTGTTTTTTAGATTTGAGCTTTATATCTAGCAACTTTCTCAGAAAGAAGTCAAACCAAGATTTATGCCTAGAAGACAGAGCTTTCTTTAGGAGTTATTATTAGTATTCAGTTTCAACCCCATGCCTTCCAGGAAGAAGGACAATATGCTATGGGTTCAGAAGCCTAGGCTTTGAAATGAAAAAGACCTGGACTTGAATCACAACTTTGTCATTTCCAAGTTGTGAGACCTTGAGTAAGTTACTTAACCTCTCTGTGCTTTAGTTGTATTAGCTATAAGATGCAGGTGTTAGTACTTGCCTCATAAAATCTTTGTGAGGATGAAATGACATATTATATGCAAAATGCCCTCTCCAGTACCTGGTGCATAGTGTATACTCTACAAATATTAGCATTTGAGAATATGACCTCTCCTCCCTAAAAAATTGCACTTCTCTTCTCTGCCTGGGTTCTGAATAATTTCAGAATTTTAGCAAAAATAAAGACACTGGTAAAATATCTCCTTATTCATGATAGAGAAATGTTGGAGAATGCAGTTTAGTTTGAGAGCCCGATTGGCCTATTAAGTGTATGATGCCTAAAATTAGGCAGACTCCCCTTACCTCTTTTAGCACCACCACTGGGGCCAGTATTCACATGGAAAAAGGAAGAGCAGAACATGCTCATCCCTATAGGGATTCCTCCCCACCACTCCCCCCCCCCTCCCCAGGTAAAACTGGGCTGAGCATGCACAGATATTCTTTCCAAATTAACCAGAGACATGATTCTATATTATCAGGCTCTGAGTGAATAAAGGGGTCAGGAGAGAGAAGATATTGATAAAAATCTTCCTCATAGAAATAAAGACTAGGAGAAGGTGTTCCCATCTAACAAAATGTTATCATAATCATCAGTAATTCATTTCTATTATACTTTATTTCAGTATTTAATTTGGTAGTGCCTTCTACCTTTATTTCTTCAAATCATACCATAACTGTTGCTGCTGTGACAAATTACCACATACTCAGTGGCCAAAACAATGCAAATTTATTCTCTCACAGTTCTGGAAATCAGAAGTCCATAGTCAGTCTCGCTGGGCTAAAGTCAAGGTTTCGACAAGGCTGATTCCCTCTGAAGGCTGTGAGGGAAGGATTATTTCTCCACCTCTTTTAGCTTATAGAGGCCACCTGCTTGTGGTCCTTTCTGTGTATCATTCCAACTGCTTGCTTCCGTCATACATATACTACTGCTGACTTTGACCATCTTGTCTCCCTCTTATAAAGTCCCTTGGGATTATACTGTGTCTACTCATACAATCCAGGAAAATCTCCCATCAAGATTCTCGATCACATCTGCAAAGTCTGTGTTACTGTGTAAGGTAACAAATTCACAGATTTAAGGGATTAGGATATGGATGTCTTTGGGTAGCCATTATTCAGCCAATCACAATGAAATTTGGATTATCTGAATTTGTCTTGTAGCTATTTTTCATGTTACATGTGACATGTTTCATGTTACAGCATTCTTTTTAATATTTTCTGAATTAGGGTATGAATTCCTTAAGAGTAGATACCAAATCTTCCATGTTTTTATATTTATTCTGCTTTATTATCTCACATGTTAAAAGCAAACTAATGCTCTAATAGGCACTCAGTAAAGCTACTAGTTTAAACACTTTAAAAGTCACAGTCTTTAGAATGGAGGCCTGTATCTGGTTTACTTACATTCAGGAAAAACAAAATCTCAACTTTGACTTTTGATTCTGTAAATATTCAGACCACGTAAGAAACAATGTACTTGGAGTGAAACAGTAGAATGTAACTTGTTTCCCAGAATTCTCACTGTTGGACTGTAGAGAGGCTTTGGGACAGTCAATTAAGTGTTAAGATTTACCAGAAATCTATGGGATTATTTCTGCCACACTCTCTTTCCTTCAGATAAAGAAGAGAAATACTGCAATTTTTGTAAGTGGATGTGAAAACTTATGCTTCACAATTTAACCTGTTCTCCCCATTAAACTTTCGAGAGGAGGACTATTATACTATGGAATTTGATTCTCATTTTAGCTGCAGTGGCTGATAAGAAGTGTACCGTGGCTTGAAATAAATACACACAAAATAATTCCCTCTGTTAGATACAGGTGCATTTCAAATACATGATTGTTCATCATGTAGGGGTTGAACTAGAAAATTATGGAGACCAATATGTAATTTTAAGGTACTCAATTTACATTAATAGATATCTAAATGAACCATGGAATTAGCTTTAAAACATATAGCCCAATTCACATTATTTTAAAAGTTAGCGATGTATGTAGTAGATTTGCATATAATATTTCGTTATATAATTAAGACAAAAAGATTCTTCGTCCTTAGCCCTGCAAATTTGCAATTGACCTTTTGTACTTCACCTGTGCTACCTTCACATCCTCTCCCTCACTTCTTGACTTTTCCTCTCTAGAACGGTAGAATCTGAATTGTGGGTCTAGAAAGGACCCTAGAGGTCATCTTGTCAATTTGGACATTTTATAAATGAGAACATGATTCTAGAGATATTAACTGACTTGCTTAAGGTCACACAACTATTGGCAGAGCTTTACTTTTATTTATTTATTTTTTTAAGTTTATTTATTTTGAGAGAGAAAGAACACATGTGAGTGGGGTCTCACAAGGGAAGGGCAGAGAGAGGGAGAGGGAATCTTGAGCAGGCTCTGCACTGTTAGCTTAGAGCCCAACTCCAGGCTTGATCTCATGAAACATGAGATCAGGACCTTAGCTGAAACCAAGAGTCAGATGCTTAAACCCACTGAACCATCCAGGTTCCAGAGCTTTATTAAAAATGCAAGTCTCCTAGCTCTGTGTAAAGACACCCCCCCCCCCCCCCCATTAAGGCAAAGTAATTTAAGAGGAGAAAGGAACAATAAAAATTTTCAAGGAGTAAAGGGATGCAGGATAAGAAGATTCTGGAAATAATGTGGTCTAAAGGAGGCACAATTCTCAGTGGCCTGCTTTCGTGTCTAAGAGAGTTTATCAGCTGTTAGAGTAAGAGGAAGAAAGACATGTGCCTGCCCTGGGGGATGAAAATAAGGCCGTAGGTGAAGGTTGAATTCTGATAGACAGTACTGGTGGAGACCTTTCTCCTCTGCGTGAGAGGATCACCTGAGAACCAAGGTCCCAGGACCTGGAGAAAGGATTATAATAAATGTATGCGTAAAGAGACACTAGGAAATTGCAAAAATAGAAAAACGAGAGTGAAAAAAAAAAAAAAACAGGTACGACAATAGCAGGAACGATATTAATAATAAGAAAAGAGGTATGTAGAGTTAAAGTATCAATTTAGATATAGAGAGAGTTATTTTGTAATAATAAAGTGACTAAGTTTATGAGGATTTCTGAAACACCAAACAAAAGTACTCAAAGATCACATAACTAAACACAGAAAGCGATATCTATTAGATATGCAAACATAAATTACAAAACTACAATTATAACACCCATTTTTAGAATAATATATATAGGGAATTGAGCAATGATGTCAACACATTTTCTTATGTAGACAGTTCAAAACAAAAAGAAAAATGCAGAAACATCCCTTGAATATAGAATATAAATTCTTTTCTATGTCTGTGGAAACTTTAAAATAATGGATTATGTAACTGACCACAAAGTAAATCTTGATAAAATTTTAAAAGCAAAACATTTATAGACTACTCTCTTTGACCATATTAAAAACAAAACAAAACAAATAAAACAAAATTTAAAAAAAGTAGAAATAATGAAATGATGAGCCTCTTTTTCCTCCTTAATGCCCAAATACTAACTACTTGGAAATTAAGAATGCATTCCTAGTTGGCTCATGGATCAAAACCACATGAAAACTGAAATTACAGAATATCCAGAAAGCAGTTAAAAAAAAAAAAAAAGGATGTATTTCAAAATCCATGAAACATAGGAAAAGTCAGAAAATTTATACTCTTAAATCCCTTTGACAAGTGGTACAGTAAAAGGCAAGCAGAATGAGACATACTTGAAAATCAAAAAAAATAAAATAAAATAAAAAGATTTCTCAGCAAAGAAAACATTACTAAAATTGACAACAAAGTACAGAACTAGAATAGAACACTTAGGACCAAAGAAGAAAGGTGATACCATGAAAAAAAGGCATTGTTGAAGCCTGACTTTTTTTCCCAAAAATTTTTATTTAAATTCCAGTTAGTTAACATACAGTGTAATATTGAGTTGAAAACAGGAGCTGGACGCTTAACCGCCTGAACCACCCAGGCACCCCATAGATAGACATGCTTATTATTACCACTAATACTTAACATTTTTGGAAGTTATAACAAATACTATAACATTAATCCTTTGGTAAAATATTGGAAAAGAAGAGATCATCTCTTTTTTATTAATGGCTATGATTATATATTTAAAAATCCCAAGAATTCTGGCACAAGAATGATATGAATAAAATAATGTTGTAGATAAATAAATAGAAGATAAAATATGATAAATGAATAGATTTTTAATCAGTTAAGAAGAGCTAAAAATAAAAATAGAAGAAAATCCATTAAAATAATATGATACTTTTACCAAATACGTTTACCAAGAATGGCATAGAATTATTATGAAGAAAAATATAAAATTGTCTTGGATTATACAAAATATTTTATTTATAATTTGTATGTTTGTTTTTGAGAGAGAGAGAGTGCATGCATGTGAGCATGTGTGTGGAGGGGAGGGGCAGAGAGAGAGGGAGAGAGAGAGAGTCCCAAGCAGGCTCCACACTGTCAGCACAGAGCCTGATGTGGGGCTTGAACCCACGAATTGTGAGATCATGACCTGAGCCAAAATGAAGAGTCAGATGCTTCACCGACTGAGCCACCAAGGTGCCCCAAAATAATATTTTAAAAATGGAAAAGATGCAATATTCTTGGATGGGAAGATATATTAAAATATCAGTTCTGCTAAAATTAAAATAAAAATTCAGTGCAATTTTAGTTGGACTCCAAAAGGCTTTACTTTGGGAGGGAACTTATAAATAATATTAAATATGGAATAACAAATGTCTGAGAACCTCCTTAAAAAATATGAAGAAAAGAGCTTGGATAGATAGCCTACCTTCCCATTGTTAGAAGTACAATAGTCATTGTGATAAATATAAATAGTATTATCTTAAACCTAGAAAATTAGCTTAAAAAATAAAAACGTGTTAAATGATTCCAACATATATGGGAATTTAAGACAAAGTCAGTATTTCAATTTAGTGAGTAAAAGATGGATTCAGTGAGTAAAGTATGAATACTCAACATTATAATAGATAAAGGAACAAAGAATAGAAATAAACATTTCAAGGCATCTGGGTGGCTCAGTTGGTTAAGTTTTGGACTTTGGCTGGCTCAGGTCATGATCTTGTAGTTCACAAGCTCGAGCCCTGCAGTAGGCTCTCTGCTGTCAGTGCAGAGCCCACTTCAAATCCTCTGTCCCTCTCTCTCTCTGCTCCTACCCTGCTTGCTCTCTCTCTCTCTCTCTCTCTCTCTCTCTCAAGAGTAAATAAACATTAAAAGAAAATAAACATATTATGGAAGAGAAAATCCAAATGGCCAATGAACATTTAAGAACATTTAAGGGGTGCCTGGGTGGCTCAGTCAGTTAAGCATCTGAATCTTTTTTTTTTTTTTTTTTTTTTTACTATTCAGTGTCTCCCTTTATTATTTTTATTTTTATTTTTTAAATTTACATCCAAGTTAGTTAGCATATACTGCAACAATGATTTTAGGAGTTAATTCCTTAATTCCCCTTACCCATTTAGCCCATCTCCCCCCCACAACCTCTCCAGTAGCCCTCTGTTTTTTCTCCATATTTAAGAGTCTCTTATGTTTTGTCCCCCTCCCTGTTTTTATATTGTTTTTGCTTCCCTTCCCTTAAGTTCATGTGTTTTGTATCTTAAAGTCCTCATACGAGTGAAGTTACATGATAGTTGTCTTTCTCTGACTAATTTCACTTAGCATAATACCCTCTAGTTCCATCTAATAGTTGCAAATGGCAAGGTTTCATTCTTTTTGATTGCTGAGTAATACTCCATTGTATATTATACCACATCTTCTTTATCCATTCATCCATCAATGGACATTTGGGCTCTTTCCCTACTTTGGTTATTGTTGATAGTGCTGCTATAAACATTGGGGTGCATGTGCCCCTAGTAGTGTAGCAACAGCTCATCTGTATCCCTAGTAGTGTAATTGCTGGGTCACAGGGTAGTTCTATTTTTAATTTTTTGAGGAACCTCCATACTGTTTTCCAGACTGGCTGCACCAGTTTGCATTCCCACCAGTAGTGCAAGAGATCCTCTTTCTTCACATCCTCACCAATATCTGTCACTGAGTTGTTAATGTTAGCCATTCTGACAGATGTGAGGTGGTATCTGATTGTGGTTTTGATTTGTATTTCCCTTATGATGAGTGATGTTGAGCATTTTTTCATGTGTTGGTTGACCATCTGAATGTCTTCTTTCAAAAGTGACTATTCATGTCTTTTACCCATTTCTTCACTGGATTATTTGTTTTTTGGGTGTTGAGTTTGATAAGATATTTATAGATTTTGGATACTAACCCTTTATCTGATATGTCATTTGCAAATATCTTCTCCTATTCTGTCGGTTGCTTTTTAGTTTTGCTGATTGTTTCCTTCACTTTGCAGAAGGTTTTCACCTTGATGAGGTTCCAAAAGTCATTTTTGCTTATTTCCCTTGCCTCTGGAGACATGTTGAGTAAGAAGTTGTTGCAGCCGAGGTCAGAGAGTTTTTTGCGTGCTTTCTCCTCTATGATTTTGATGGCTTCCTGTCTTACATTTAGGTCTTTCATCCATTTTGAGTTTATTTTTGTGTATGATATAAGAAAGTGGTCCAGGTTCATTCTTCTGCATGTCGCTGTCCAGTTTTCCCAGCACCACTTGATTGATGAAGAGACTGCCTTTTTTCCATTGGATATTCTTTGCTGCTTTGTCAAAGATTAGTTGACCATATATTTGTGGGTCCATTTCTGGGTTTTCTATTCTATCGATCTGAGCGTCTGTTTTTGTGCCAGTACCATAGTCTTGATGATTATAGCTTTGTAATACACCTTGAAGTCCCCGATTGTGATGCCTCCATCTTTGGTTTTCTTTTTCAAGATTGCTTTGGCTATTCTGGGTCATTTCTGGTTCCATACAAATTTTAGGATTTTTTGTTCTAGCTCTGTGAAGAATGCTGGTGTTGTTTTGATAGGAATTACATTGAATATGTAGATTGCTTTGGGTAGTATCGACATTTTTAACAATACTCATTCTTCCTATCCAGGAACATGGAATATTTTTTCATTTTTTTGTGTCTTCAATTTCTTTCATAAGCTTTCTATAGTTTTCAGTGTATAGATTTTTCACCTCTTTGGTTAGATAAGCATCTGACTCTTGATCTCAGGGTTGTGAGTTCAAGCTCCGTGTTGGTCTCCTTGCTGTGGGAGGAACCTACTTAAAGAAGAAGAAGGAGAAGGAGAAGAAGAAGAAGGAGGAGTGGGGGAGGAGGAGGAGGAGGAGGGGGAGGAGGAGGAGGAGGAGGAGGAGGAGGAGGAGGAGCAGCGGCAGCAGTGTCAGCAGCCCAAAGTCTCAGATAGAGAAATGCAAATTAAACAAATTAGTGATATTTATACCCATTATATTGGCAAAAATGTGGAAAAAATAATAATTGCTGGCTATTATTTGAGGAAAGAGGTCCTTTTATATCTTGGGGAATTAAGTGAATTTTGTAGTCTTCTGGGAAAGCAATCTGGTATCATTTGTTAAAATTAAAAATATATGCTTTCTTGATCCATAGTCCTACAGGAAATTTATAGTAATGTAAATTTTTATATACTTACATATACATTTGGTCCTTGAACAGCACAGGGGTCAGGAGCACCAATCCCCTGTGCAGTCAAAAATTCACATGTAACTTTGACTCCTCCATAATATTACTAATAACCTACTGTTGACTGGAAGCCTTATCAATAACAGTTGATTAATATATATTTTATATGTTATATGTTATATACTATATTCTTAAAGTAAGCTAGAGAAGAGAAAATGTTAAGAAGGTCATACAAAAGAGAAAATACATTTAGAGTATTGTCCTATCAAAAATCTACACATGAGTAGACCCCTTGCAAACCTGTGTTGCTCAAGGGTTAACTGTAGTAATAAAATCATCAGCTTATAAAATTGTATGTACAAAAATTATGTATTGCAGAATTTCTCAAAGGCAAAATTATTGAAAGTTGGAAATATACTAAATGTCTATAATTAGGGGAAAGCTTTAAATGAACACGTTTGTTCATATTATAGAATATTATAATACTATACATCCCTTAAAATTACTAAAAATTAGTTGTACTCAAGGCATTTTTAGATGAGAAAAGTAAGATACAGAGGAGTATGCACAGTATGTTACAATTTTTATAATCAGCCCCAAACTCCTTATCCATGTAGTTGTACATGTATATGCATATATGTGTCACTGCATGTATAATTACCAGAGACTGAAGTAAAGCACAGAACTACAAACATAGGGATGTTAACGGAGGTTACCAGACTGATTGGGGGAAGAGGCCATAGATGTGAATGAGTTGGAGAGAATGTTGAAAAGATAACTTTGGAGGGAAGCAGATAATTAGCTTCTTTTCTGTCTATCTTTGTGTGCTTTATTTATTGTCACAAGCATGTGTTAGTCCATATTTGAAAAATATGGATAAAAAGAATCAATATTAAGTTGAATGTCTGCCTCCCTAAAGATGTGTCCATTCAGAACATGTCAATGTGACTTTATTTGGAAAAACTATCACTGCAGATGAAATTAATTTAAAGATCTTCAGATGAGATCATCCTGGACTAGTGTAGACCCTAAATCCATGACAAGTGTTTTTATAAGACAAGGGCAGAAGATCCATGAAGAAGAGAAGGTCATGCAAAGGCTGAGCAGAGACAGGACTGAGAAGCCCCAAGCCAAAAAATGCCAGGAGCCACCAGAAGCTGAAAGAAGCAAGTAAAATCTCCCCATGAGCTGTTGGAAGGAGTACAACCCTAGAGACAACCTTTGGGCTCTGGCCTCTAGAACTGAGGGAATAATTTTCTGTTGTTTTAAGACATTAGGTTTGTGTTAGTTCATTATGGCAATCCTGGGAAACAAACACAGATGCTAAACCTTTATTTCAATGGAAATTTTCTGCACATTCCAATATGTAAAAAAATTACAGCTATTGTGGTTTAGGAATGTGACACTTTGCTCCACCTCCTCCCTCCCTGTGTCGCCACAGAAACACCAGGTGGGCTTGGTGCATAGCTGGCACATCACTGATTTAGTCCAGTCCCTTCTGTACAGATAAGAGGCTTGAAGAGTATTTCCCACCTCCCGGCGAGCCAAGTAGACCTTGTGTCCCTTTCTTATTTTATCCCTGAGAAGACTTGCGGTCATTGTGGGTTCTTTATCACAGCTAGGCAGAGTCCAGTCAGCTTCTCTCTCCTCAGGACGTGGAGAATGCCATTTTTAAACTTTTCCCCAATACATCTCACTGCCATACAATCACTTCTGTAAAGTTTTTAATAACGTTTAAAAAAATTTCTATGTTTCCTTTGGAAAGGATTTTGCATAAACCACTGATTTCTTGCTGAAGTTCTTTTGATATGCGTCTTTCACTTGAAATATGTATCCCTCATGGATTCTTAATTTTGTGTCTCTGATTCATTATATGACAAAAGTAAGTTGAAAATTCCCTTCACATCACTGCATGCAAAAAATCCCAGGATATTAAAATGCCTCAGAAGGCAGGACTCTGGGGAGTACAGAAAGAATGAGCACAGCCAGTGTGAAATCAGGGAAGAGGGAAAAAAGTGCTCAGTAAATCCAGGAAAGGCAACATATCTACCAGTGTGCCACAGGATTCCTGCAGAATGAGGCAGACATTTCTTTAAGCCACATTTTTTATGCCTACAAATTCCATTTTTATTCCTACCAAAAGAAACTTCCCACCTTCCTCAAAGCAGCCTTACAAGGCAGTTGAGGCTGAAAAGGCTCTGATGAGCTAGATGAGGTGTGGAGATATGAGAAGGACCATTTTTTGGGTGACATCATAACCATCATTTTACAAAACTTATATGGGTGTCTTTGAGTGTTTGAGATCAAGACATGTTTTGTGGGTTGAAGAAGACTTAACTGGAGCTGAAAAAGTAGTTTATAGATCTTGTACTTGACTCTTTAGCAATCACACACAAATAGTGGGAAAATTTTGGAAAGTAGGTTTAAAAAAAAAAAAAAACATGAGTGGTTACATACTGGTATGGGGCCCATGCCCCATGAAGAGACAGAGCAAAATCAGGATGACCCAAACAGAAGTAGACACAAAAATGAATGAGATAGAGCTTTTTCAATTGATCACAACTAAGGGTTTGTATATTTATAATGATAAGGGTTACTGATGATATAATTACACTGAGTATATGTGTAGTTTTTGAGATATGTATCACATTTGGTAAACTGTTTATAATTTTTATTCCATTACTTCAGGTGGATTCAATCTCTTGTTAGATTTCCTGATAGCATAAATATGCCCCCAGTATTGCCCAGGACATGCTTAAACTAAAGAACATTTTTTAAAAATTATTCTGAAATTTGAATTTAACTGGGTGTTCTATATTTTAATTTGTTAAATCTGGTAAATAGTGTTCTGTTTTAAAGACAGAGAACTTTCCCACTTAACCTCACCAATAATAGTCTGTGGAAGCCTCAAGGGGTCTTCCAAATTTTTGGCAAATTTATAGGGAAATTATATTTGCAGTTTTCTCCCATCTTTGTGTTTCTTCACTCTTTTATATTATATCAGTCTCACAACTCCTCAAACTGACATGATATTCAGCCCTTACTTGAGTTTTCATGAACAGCTCCTGAACTCTGCAACACATGCATACCAAGAATTTAGGGTTTTGTGTGCGATTTGTAGTGATTTGGTGCATCATCGTGAGAGGCAGCAACACCACTAAGCTTCACTTTCCTCCTCTTCTTTTATCTGCTGTACTCAAATTTTCCTTCTTCCTAGCAGCCCTTGAATAGCCACATTCTTCACTGAAACTTTGGTGTCAGCTTTTTCTTGGGCCTGGATGGTGGGAATTGGGAGGAGAGAAGCGTTCACCTTTTACTCTAAAGAAGCAAACATTTTTCCCAGGAGAGAGTGATTAATCCTTAGGAGGAATTCTGGTACCAAGTGTGAAAGTAATGCATTTTCTCCATTTATTATATATTTATTATAAGCATAAAAGCAAGTCTACAAGAAAAATTGGATTCAGTGTATGTTACGTTGGGAAAATCAGTGTGAATTCATGTCCTTAAAAGACTTATTTTCCAGCTCTATCATTATCATAAATGGTGCAACAGCAGGGACACTACTTTAATTCATTACCAACCCTCATGTTCACCCTTAGCACACAAATTCTGATCCCTGGAGGGTAGTTGCCTCTAACTTTAGTATAAAGACGAAATGAGATGGATCCAAAGCAGTCTGTTAACCAGAAATCAAAGCTGCCTCTTGAAACATCAGGGGTAGTGCTTTAATGACAAAAGAGCCAGCAAGTAATAATAAGGGTAATAATGCTAATGGTTAAATTGGAACAAGTTAAGCCTGCAAGAAGCCATACGTTCACAGTAATACTCAAAAGAGAAAACACAAAGTATGCAAAGAAGTACTTCTAATACAACAAAAGAATTATTCCAACAGGGTCTTTATATGTTTATTGATTTAAGTAAGTAGGAGGGTGTTGACATATGACATTTAATTATCTTTGTTTACCATATGCTTCCATATGTCTAGCACATATACTTTTTGTGTAAGAAAGAGGAACTTAAATATATGAATGAATCAATATAACACAGGATTTCTACACAATGAGGTATACCTTTTTCTTAATATAGAAATGACCAGAAAGGGGGGACATACTGAATACTAAAGGACTTATCAGAATTAATGGGCTTATGTAATAATGACTCACAAGGTTACTGAAGTTGATTACAACTATGGCATAAAGGCAATACACAATGACCATTACAAAACAGGATGTTCCAAAATTATAGATGATCTAACTGAGAGGAGAAGTGTGGAAATTCAATCCCTCATCTCCTAGGAAATGAAGCCTCCACTCATTATGAATAAACCCCGATAAATTTTAATAAAATACTAATAAGGAATACACGTATTTTAATAATTGAAACAAACCAGGTCAATGTATCATAACATCAAAGCAATGGTGTAAGGACTTCCAGCTGTGAAAAATTCCAGGAAAGATAAGTCTTCAAAAATTAAAATGTATATTAAAGACAGGGATACATGAATCTCAGGATATAATGAGTGAAACTTTTATATAAGAAGGCAATTGGTCTATAGCAGAGACTTAAGTTTGTTTTAACTTGGACCATACTACCAAGTGTGAGTGCTATACCACAGACATAAATGAATTAGCCAACAGCCTGGATTCTAGTATTCTAAGTTGGCACTGTTTTTCATTTAGATCTGGAATTTTTTTAATTCCCCAGAAAGGTTGTAAACATTGGTACAGAATGCTTAGGGAGGTATAAGGATTAGAACCCTGTAAAGATATAAAAGTGAGAATTAAAGCAAAGTTTCATTCATCGTATTAGCACTTTTGCTACCAGTATGATTCTACTGTATTGAACAATTATGGAATCATTGACTCATTATGTTTGTGTATATTTTAGTTACTATTTAGGGTACTTAAAATATTCAAAAGAATCAGTCACAATAAATTGCTAATTGCCATTTAAATTGTTTAAAGGAATTTAATTAATCAACCTTAATTTGTTAATAACGAAATGTCCAAAAAAATTGATTTTCTAAGTTTTGTTTTTTATATATGGGGATTTAATGAATTAAGCATTGAGTAAAAGGAACCATTACATTGAACCAAAATGACTCCTGAGATGTAATTATAAAACAATTTTATTTTTTGCTGCCCAGTAGCAGCAAAAAATTGCTGTTTATTTAAAATCTCTTCTATAGGGCTAGTTTTTCTCTTTTGAAAACAGGGGCCAAGTCTGTAGTTCTTATACTCATGGTTGCCTTAAATTCAGACAGAGTCCCTAGATGATAATTAAAATGTCCATTCCCATGTACTAATGAAAATTCTAAATTTAAATGTGAGATTTCTACCTATTCCTAACCTCACCCAACTGTAGGTTGGAATCCTACAATTGGGAAAAGATGTGGTTGGTTGGCCCTTTAACACCTCCATTTTTCATCTCTATCTCCTTCATTTGATCTGGCTAACCATATTTGTGACCACTTTGTAGTCAGGGTATAGGAAGGGAGGAGAAGAATGAAGGTAGATGAGTTCTTAACTGACTGATACTATTATTAGCTGGTACTATGTTCTCTGGAACTATTAGAAAATTAAAGTGGGCTCTTTCCCTTTTAAGGGTACTTTAGAAACCATCCCCTACCCCCAATTATATTCATTCAAGACATCTTACCTGAAGTTGTTTTGACCCTACCCTGTGCATCTTGATTTTGGACAGTTGCTCACTGCTTTCTTAGCTCTTTAAAATTTCTTGATACCTTCAAATTCTCTGTCACTCTCAACTACCATGTGATTCTTCCAGGTGGGACCTGAGATGACCCTGCACTAGGTCTCCTGTGTGTGTCCCCACATCTGGCCCATGGGGAGTAACCATACATTCTTTACACAGAATCTGGATTTATAAGCCAGTGCCAACTTTTTTAGTCATTGTCAAAACAGCAAGCTACCTTCTCTCTCATCCTTTAGATTTCTTACATGTAAGTCACACCCTTGCCCCTGTGTCTCTAAACTGGGTATGACACCTATAAAGCTATCCCAGTGGTTTTGACAACCACTTATTAGATTCTCACAAGTGATAGATGGGATTTGGGGCACAGCTTTCCCAGAGAAATCTCCCTCCAAATTCTCTTCAAATATGTAACTATTAATCTGTTTAAATCTTTCTTGTGAACTTGTGGTTAAAACACATGTGAATAGTTTCCAGAAAACTCCTTTTTGAATTCTGTATATGGTCTAATGCCTCCTTTGGAATGCAATACCTATTATGTAATTTTGCTTCTGCCAAACTTTCATTTTAATATGTTGTAAAGTACAAATTTAGTGATTGTTCTCCCAGCATAAAATCTCCTCTTCATCGGAGACTCTTACAACGTTTGTAAAGATCTGAGTTAAAGGACTCTTTCGATACCATAAACATCTGTCAATAGCAGGTAAACTGGGTGGACATCCAGAATGAGAACTACAGTTAAGAATAGGAAACATCAAGGAATTTAGCACTCTACTTACTGGGCAGTGCTTGAATAAGACTTTTTCCTAATGTTCCATTAGCATCATCTTTTATGTTTCCAATTAAGTTATTAGTGCTGGGAGATCAAGTCAGAGCTACTTAAGAGCCTTTCATTGGTGGGGAGATCATAGGTCTTGGTTGTTAATTAATAGCACAGGAGTACTCTTGTCTCCTTAGGTCTGTAATGGAAATCTCAGCTTGAAGCCTTAGCACCTTTGCTATTAGAAAGGAACCCTGAGGTATCAGGTGACTTTTTTTTTTCAATATTCAAAAGCATTTGTGGGCACCAAGTAGATTTTTTTCCCCTGAAGATGATATTAAGTCAGTGTTTAATAACCTATATTTCAGAATCACCTTGGTTTTTTATTAAAATGAAGATTTTTAGTCCTCCCCACACGCATATGATTCAGAACTCTCATGGGCCCCAGATGGCAGCATTTAAAATAAAGATTGCAGCTGATCTAAGAAATACACTTTGACCTAGAATTCTTCTTTCATGGGAAGTCCATCAACCTAACGAGTTATACAAACCACTTCCCATTCCTGTGTCACAAGTACTTGAGATTGACTAAAAACATCTTCTAGTTGGTTAATATATCTCTATCTAGGGGGTAATTTGCTACTGAAAACACTCCTTTTTTCAACATTAGAGGCATGGAGCAGAAATCAACCCCAAGGCAATGATTCTCAAAGTACCCTTGCATAAAACATCACTTCAAGTTACCCTCTCTGGGCAATTGGAAAGGAAAGATACGTTTTAGAAAATCAGTTATCATCTTTTATCTGACTTCACTCTCAGATCTCACTGATGTTTCTGTCTTGGTTAACATTAGCCATGACAGGTAAGTTTTGCGATGTATTTGTTCATAGAGCCTGTGTTGATGTCCTTAGTCTCATGGGGGAAAAGACTGGATACATCAACCATTACCCTATTTGCCTTCAGTCCAAAGTGGAATCGATGGTATGTGAATCCCATAATGTCTTGATCTTCTGAAACATAGATGCTAGTAGCTTTGACTTGTTTTACATCACTTTGACAATCGCCACGGACTGTGCGGCAACTTTCTGCTCTATGATGTCAAACAGAAACTGCTGAGAATTGGCATGATTTAATATAACCTGGCATCTAGTCAGTCTAAGAAACCCATCCTTTTGCCACAAAATGATTCCTTTATTTGGGTATCTTCCCTTGTATGCTTCCTGCTTTTGTATTCTATTCTAACCTATTACTTTATTCTTCTTTCACCTATTACACCTATTACTTCTTTCACCTCAGTCACTTCCTCTTTGGACAGAAGGTAAGTCCCCTAAGACAGAAGGGTCAGGCTGTTGGTCAGTCACTTACTCTGGAAAAGCTAGGCCTTTCTACTTGGCCATATTGCACAACTAAGTTGTCCTGCCAAGCCAACCAGAAACATGCCCAGAGTTTCTGGCTTTTCCTATCATTCCAGGACTTGGTGACACTACAGGGTAGGCTCTGGAATTCTGTGAAACTGCGGAAGGGGCTGCCAGATAACCAGACTACACAGGAGTTAATGCCCCAAAAGGCATTGAAAAGCAAATCAGGATGGAGCCGGCAAATAAATTTCTTTACCTCCCCACCTTGTTTCAACTACTTCAAGGCACAGTTTCTTTTCGCATCTGGTACAGAGAAGACTCATGGCCTAAGTGGCTGGACCTGTTGATCACGTTGCCCTCTCTCTGACTTGGGGTGGGGGTAGAGGGTAATAGCAACATGTAAAGCCTCACCTCACATTGGTTTTTAGCCTTTCTTGCCCCATTTTCCTTTTTTATAATCATCACTGCCTTATATTGAACCTCTCAAGTAAAGCATCAACACTTAAATCTGTGCCTTAGGCTCCACTTTCTAGAGAACCCCGACTTTTTGGAAATTATAATAGCCTGGGTCTTTGGAGTGGATTAAATACTTTTCACAGCACTTAGGGTGTTTTCTGATTTATAGCCAATTAAGCAAAGCAAACCTTTGAATGTCTACTTTGTCTTTAAAAAAAAAAAATACTTGGGGCACCTGGATGGCTCAGTTGGTAAGTGTCCAACTTCAGCTCAGATCATGACCTCACAGTCCATGAGTTCGAGCCCTGTGTCGGGCTCTGTGCTAACAGCTCAGAGCCTAGAGCCTGCCTCAGATTCTGTCTCCCTCACTTTCTGCCCCAACCCCCGCTCACACTCTGTTGCTCTCTCTCTCAAAAATAAATAAACATTAAATTTTTTTTAAAAATAAAATAATACTTAAACATAAAAAAAGGGGGTGTGCCTGGGTGGCTCAGTTGGTTAAGTGTTAGACATTGGCTCAGATCATGATCTTGAGGTTCATGGATTCAAGCCCTGCATGAGGCTCTGTGCTGACAGAGCAGAACCTGAAGCCTGCTTCAGATTCTCTATCTCCCTCTCTCTCATCCACTTCCCTGCTCATACTTTCTCTCTCTCTCAAAAACAAGTAAATATTAAAAAAATCACACTTAGGGCTAAATGTAATGTGCACGTGCACACACACATACACTAGAATTCTTTTTTTTTTTTTTTAGTTTTTTTTTTTTATGTTTATTTATTTTTGAGAGAGAGAGAGAGAGAGGGCCCAAGCAGAGGAGGGGCAGCGAGAGAGTGTGACACAGAATCTGAAGCAGGCTCCAGGCCCTGAGCACAGAGCACAGAGCCCTATGCAGGACTTGAACTCATGAACCATGGGATCATGCCCTGAACCAAAGTTGGATGTTTAACTGACTGAGCTACCCAGGTGCCCCTAGAATTTATTTCTAATCATGAAACGTACTGACTCAAATACTTTACTTCTTTTTTTTTTTAATACTTAATTTCTTGATTGTCATTTGTCATAAGGAAGGGAATGTGTCCTCTACATGGCAAATATCATAAGGTCTTTATTTGTGTGTGAATACTTCATTTCCATGAGTGATTTTGCCACATTCTTGTGCTGTCCTTGCTGCTCCAAGCACCACAGAAAGGTACTGGTGTTACCTCATGGCTCTCTTTTCTTCTCCTGATTGAAATCTCACATAAAATGTTGTATTGGAAATAAGGGCAATTGAGCAACCAACAAGTTATACCCCTGATTTTCTTCTTAAATAGAACTTTGGTTTTTTAGAATTAAAACTGATGAGCTTAACAGAATATAATAGCGTCTTTCACAAGAATAATTTTTTTTTCTGAGGGAACTCTGGAGCATAAAAAATCAAATGACCTTTTAACACAAAGAAAGTGATTTTTTTAGGCAAAATGTCAAAGGCTGGGGAGAGGAGTAATTCTGCTTTGGAGCTATTTACAACAAACTTGACATGTAGCTACAAGAAAGCACTTATGAATGATGTCTCTTGTGTTTCTCTTTAATTCTTACAAACATTTGTCATTTTTAAGTAAATTACATTTTCATCCCCACTGAGAATCAATGAAAATGTGTATTGATCTACTATAATGGCTGAGTTTGATTGTTCTATTTTATAATCATTCCAATAATAGTGTTTTTAGAGAAAACAGTAAGTTAGCTTTCTTTTTCTTTCCGTCTTGAAGTAAAACAGGCCAATAAAAAGGTAAGTGACAGAATTTGACAATCTGGGTTTGCACGTTTCAACTTTCAAATTATCACAAACAACAAGAGCAGGGCCTCGTCTGGCCTTAGATGCACTGACATAAACACACACATATGCTCACGTACATTTGTCCTTATAGAAACATGTCACCTGTTGTTTTTATGGATCTCCCAATAGGGGAAAACTTAGATAGAGGTGCTAAACTAATTGGATCCCCAGGGCTTTCCTAGATCCCTTTCCTGGTATATTGATAGCTACATTCTTGTTTGCTTTCTGAAAATTGAAAACCTGGGTTAGGTTTTTACCTGCTTACTTTTTAAAAACCTTATTATACTAGACAAAGAATTTAGTTTTGTGTTTTAGGAAATAAATTTATTTTCATCATTATTTTTTTCTTGAAGAAGTTGATTTAGTTGTTCAGTACGATAGGTACTATCTAGCGCTAGCATGATTTTAACTTTTCCCATTAAAAATTTATCTAAAAATCTGCCAAATTTGCCCATATCAGAAGTGGCTGCACGTCTCATAGGGAGCTCTCTCTACTTAAATACACAATTCAAATAATTGGAACACGTGGGATAGAAACTAAAACTATTACTTATTTTAAAATATATGTGCGTTCTATTTCATAAAACAAGCCCAATTTCTAAAGTAAAATGGGAGAAAGATATTGTATCAAAAGTTTGAAAGTCGGCTCTGCTATGAGGACAATATTTTTTAATAAAGCTAAAAGAATGATATGAAAAAAACACTACCCAAAGAAAGACATGGTATATGAGTTAGAGATTATCTCCTTTTATTACTGGTTTCTACTAGAAAAACTTTAATAAAGGAGATGTTTACCTCCCTGAAAATGGGATGAATCCCTGAAACTAACTAATAAAAAAAAAAGAAAAAGAAAAGAGGAAGCTACTGCTATTAGAGTCCTTTCTTAGAGCAGAACATCTTGCCCTTTGGTTATTTTTAGGCAACAAGATTTGAAACCTTAGATAATGGAACACTCTGTCCAAACACGATTTTGTCCATAGATGATTCTCTAGTAAGCTCTTTGGAAAATACTTGTAGAGACCATTTTGAGACTCGCTACTCCCCACATCACTAAGATTGGAAAGAAATCACTACATTTTAGAGATGACATGTCATAAATTCATATCTTACGAGTTATTTAGAAAATCCAATATATGTAAAATGTAAGTTATTTATTTAGCAACATAAATGAGATTTTTAAAAAAATGTCCCAAGAAGAAGTTGGAGCTGCATACTTAGCTCATTTGTTCATTATCCAAATACTTTCATGATTTTACAGTGCAAGATTAGTAAATTCAGTGACATTTTAAAGAGGCTACAGCATGATAGGCTACCATTTTGAGCGTCCAAGGTATGCTATTTACTAATTGCTTACAATTAATGAATTATCATTAAATTGAGTAATTGAACATGCTTAAGCTACTTCTTGGCAAACTCGTCTCATGTGCAGTATCATTTTTACCAGTTAAATGGAACCTTCTTAACTGATTTGAAAATCAATTTTATTACATAGGAACAAGTAATTAATTGTTTTTATTTGCTGCTAATGTATTAATAGACTCCGAACCCAAATAATTAAGGAGATTCATTCCATATGCTTTAAAAAGGGCTCTGATGGTAAATATCTAGCGGTTGGAAATATTTGCTTAAGTTTGCTTAAATTTGTAGTAACGTTCTCTTTCCACTCCTTTTTGCACTATCATCTATTTAAATAATGGGAATATTGGTCAGGGTGAGCAAAAATTAGCTGGCTATTCATATTCTGATGTTTTTAATACATGTATTTTGCTCTAGTTACTACTTCCACCATTTTGTATATGTGTATAAGCTGCTGTACTTGCAAAAGAATATGAGAGCACGATATATTTGACATAATTTAGGTTTCTGTGTTATTGTTTTTGAAACATTCACGTGACTAAATAAACATTTTTTGCTATTTGCAGTTTTTGTTATCTGCCTTGTTTGGTTCACTCTTCATGATAGTCTTATAGATATTTGGTCAGTATTGATGTGCTATGTATATGTAACGTAAATGTTACCATTCTACAAAACATTTATAGTCCCAAATCTGGAATATATGTTTTCATTTGAACCCCCAGATGTGACTATGTGTTATTAAATTATAATGGTTGAAGTAAGGATGAGATTCAAAACAATATAAAATGGCAGAGATGAATACAAGGTCCTATGAAAATAATCTGAGACATATTTAATATCAATAAGGCCAAAAAAATGTTATCTCTGGAGCACCTGGGTGGTTCAGTTGGTTAAGTGTCCAGCTCTTGATTTTGGCTCAGGTCATGATCTTGTGGTTCCTGGGATCAAGCCCCACATTGGGCTGTGTGCTGGCAGTGTGGAATGTGCTTGAGATTCTCTCTCCCTATCTGTGTCTTCCCCTACATGCATGTGCTCTCTCTTTCTATCTCTAAATAAGTAAATAAACTTAAAAAATTGTATCTCCAATTCTCTGGAAAAGGAAAGACTGTTCAGGAATGATATTTGAACAATTAATTACTTGGTTAAATAAAAAAAAGAGTGATGTGTTTCTACCTTGGTATGCTAGACCACAATAAATTAAACATTTAAATGTAAAAATGCAATAAAAGAACTGGAAGAAATGGAATTGAATATGTTATCTGAATTTATATTTGGAAAGGCCCTTCCAAGCATAACACCAAAAGAACAAGTAAAACTTGAAAACTTTGCTAAAAACTTTATAAACGATGTTAAATTACAAAACAAAGGAGAAATTGGCAAAATAAATGTAGGACAAAGACTAAATTTCATGAATGTGTAAACATCTCTTATAAATTATTAAGAACAATGAGAAACCCATATTAGAAAAATGGCAAAGAATATGAAGAATAGTTGAAGAAAAGAAGAAATGGAAAAGGTTTAGGTAAAGAAGTCCAAGTTTGCTAATGGTCAAAGAAATGCAAATTAAAATGATGAGCTATCATTGTTTCTTACTAAATTTGCGAAGCCCATCCACCTACTTTTTTTAACAAGTATATATTATTGGTGGGAATAGAAATTGGTATAACATTCCCAATGGGCAATGTGACCAAACAAAAATATTTAAGTGAAAATAGAAACTATATCTGCTATGTGCATTATATGTACCCAGTATAAACATGAATTAACAGCTGATATTCATATTTTTTATGTATTTCCAAAACTTTTACAATGAATATGTTTTGTGTGTATAATGGGGGAAAGAAACATTAATATTTATGGTATTTTAAAGCATCATAAATAGCTTCAGTGTCAAATCCCCAGATTATAGATACATTAGTTTCCTGACATCATTGTATTTTAATTTTAATTTTTAAAAAATATTTATTTACTTTTGACAGAGTGCAAGCAGGGAAGGGACATAGACAGGGGGACAAAGGGTCCAAAGTGAGTTCTGCGCTGACAGCATGAGCCCGACATGGGGCTCCAACTCACAAATGGTGAGATCATGACCTGAGCCAAAGTCTGACGCTTAAGCAACTGAGCCACACCCAGGTGCCCCCTTTCTAACATCATTTTAAATTGTTTCTCTAGATCTTGATACACAAGTCAATTGAAAGGTAAAACAAATATTCTGGATAAAAACATATGGATGCTTTGGGATCTATTTGACATATTTAGGCAGACAGGAAAATGTTTCTAATAAGGACTTGAGATATATTATACAATGTCTTGATTTATGAATTCTAACTAATGTATTACATGTTTCAGTTGTTCCAATTTGGTTAAATATTTTATGAAATTGTTTAAATCTTGCCCACCTCCAGGCTGTTGTTCTCCCTGATTCAGTTTTATGCATCTGGCCCCTGTAAAACACCTTCTCATCTGTTAAGTCCAGCTGTTACATCCTGCTTGTATCTAAGACATATCATATCCTCACTCAACTTGAATTAACCACCTCCTCTCCTTGTACTTTTTAATTTACATAAAAGTCTCCTTCTGAATGGTAAGTTCAAAGAAAACACAGAATATATCAAAGTCATCACCCCTGCCCCAGCAACTGTAATAGTTAGTGTCTGGTAGATGGCCAAATGAATATTGGTTGAATGAGTTAATAAAATAAAAATACAGTGTTAAGTTCATATACAGGGATTTTGAAGCCCTGTATATGAAGTATATACTGATCCAGGGATTTCTGGATCAGTAGAGTATGAGAAATGATTAGAAGACAATTACAAAATTTCTGTCCTTTTATTTAATAATTTACTCTAGAATATCAGAAATATTGTAGATAAGCTGTAAGTTCACTAGTATGAATTAATAATTAAAATCTTAAAGGAAACTGAATAACATAGAAACAAGATTATGATTAAAGTATATTAAATGGCAGCATAAGTGAAGCATGTTAATATTTAATGCAAAGAACTAAAGGATGGATTTAAAACCTAGATACCATGAGATCAAAAGTGCTTATCTATGGTCCCCACCCCCACACCCCCACCCCCCAGTAGCTCAGTGGGTTAAGCATCATGATCTAGTGGTTCCTGATTCTGAACCCTGTATTGGGCTCTGTGCTGACAGCTCAGACAGAGCCTGGAGCCTCCTTCAGATTCTGTGTCTCCCTCACTCTCTCTGTCCCCTTCCCTATCACACCCTCTCTTGAGCTCAAAAATAAACATTAAAAAAATTTTTTTAAAAAAGTGCCTATCTATAGACTACTGCTTCCTTCATAGTTCTCTTTTGGAAATTAGACAGTAAATCTTATTGTGGTAGTCATGGTTCTTTTTTTTTTTTTTTTTTAACGTTTATTTATTTTTGAGACAGAGAGAGACAGAGCATGAACAGGGGAGGGGCAGAGAGAGAGGGAGACACAGAATCAGAAGCAGGCTCCAGGCTCTGAGCCATCAGCCCAGAGCCCGACGCGGGGCTCGAACTCACGGACCGTGAGATCGTGACCTGAGCTGAAGTCGGATGCTTAACTGACTGAGCCACCCAGGCACCTCGGTAGTCATGGTTCTTAATACATTTCTCCAATTACTGAGCTTAATGATGAACTTCTGAGTGTTCTGATTTATAATCTTTGGGTTTTTACCAACCAGCTTCCCAGATCTGTCATAGTTAATTTGTAGCATTAAATTATAAGAAACTAGCACCATTTCTTAATGAATTCATTGCTCTAAATTATACTAATGGAATCACCAAAAAATTATATCAGTGTGCCAGGAAGATGCCGAATTTTCCAACCTAATTCTGACGTTTTAATTAAACCTTACTAGACTTGCTTTAAAATCGATTCCTAATAATGGGAGGCAATATTTATTCATTCTATCATTTATTCATACCTCTGTGGTAGTCTTTCTAGGTTACCACAATAGAATGCCATGGATTGGGTGGCTTAAACAACAGAATTTTTTTTTTTTCTTTTTTTAATCTCATGACTCTGGAGGCTAAAAGTGCAAGATTCAGATGTTAGTAAGCTTGGTGTCTGGTGGGTCCTTTCTTCCTGGCTGCCTTCCCACTGAGCCCTCACATGGCCTTTTCTGTGTGCTTGAGCTCTTGTGTTTCTTCCTCATCTCATAAAGATAACAGCCCTATTGGATTAGACCTTTACTCTTAGGGCCTCATTTAACCTTAATTACCTCCCTAAAGGCTGTCTTCAAATTCACACATACCGAGAGTTGTGTATTCAACATATGAATTGGGGTGGGGGGCAATTCAGTCCATAATACTTGTTAACCAAGAAAGCCTTAATGTGTTTCTGTTTGACTTAAGACAGACTTCTTGTCTTCAGGCCTGACCTCCCTCTTAGAGCATTTACTTTAGAAACTTACAATTTTGTAAATCTTTCTCTAGCTCTTTGTGATATACATCTTTTTAAAAGCCTCTTGCCAGTTTTATGGACCCAGGAATGTCTTTCTCAAGGACTGGATAGCCATCCCTTTGAAATGTAATAATCAAGACATTATCTTTATCTCCCAGTTTCTATGGGAAAGTAGGAGCCTAACTTCAGTGGGTATCTTGCTCCAAGTTGTAAAATTACCTCATCACAAAGACATGAGAAAGTTTACTGTTCCTTTGGGTAAAGCCAATTAACAAACATAGATGACCTACAATCTACCCTTGCCCCACCCCACCATCCCCTGTAGACATATTTCTAAATATTGAGGAGTACCTCTCAGTGTTTGCTTACTGTTTATCAACATAGTTACCATTATTTTTATTCATTACTTGTTCCTCTTGCATCTTCAACTTTTAGCAGAGATATTCTTTAATCTTAGATAAAGGCTTTAGAACTCCTTTTAGTGAGGGTAGTTTTTGTTTGTCTGAAAATATCTTTATTCAGCCTTATTCTTAAAATAGTGTTCTGCTGGGTGTGGAATTCTATGCCAACAGTTATTTTTCTTTCAGACTCTCCATTGTCCATATTTATGGGGGTCTATTTCTGGGCTCTTTATTTTGTTCTGGTGATCTGTTTGTTTCTTCTTTCACCAGTTCCACACTGTCTTGATTACTATGTATGTAGTATATACTAAAATATATATATATCTTATATATACTATATGTATACATATATGTGTATGTGTGTCATATATAGCTTTGTATTACATCTTGAGGTCTAACTTTGTTCTTTTCCAATATTGTGTTGCATATTCTGGGTTTTTTGACCCTCCATATAATCTTTGGAATTGGTTTGTCATTATCACAAAAATAACTTTTTGGGATTTTGATTAGGATTGCATTGAATATATAGATCAAGGGGGAAAGAACTGGCCTCATGACGATATTAAGTCTTCCTATCCATGAACACGGAATATCTCTCCATTTATTTAGTTCTTTTAAAAATTTTATTCATCCGAATTTTGCAATTTTTTTCATATAGATCTTGTACATGTTTTGTTAGATTTATATCTAAGCTTTCCATTTTTAGTGTGTTAGCATAAATGGTATTGGGTTTTAATTTCAGATTCCACTTGTTCATTGCTGATGTGTAGGATAGTGATTGACTTATTTTATTTATTTATTTATTTATTTATTTATTTTATTTATTTTTTTCTCTGCTTTATTTTTTTTTATTTTTTTTATTTTTCAATATATGAAGTTTATTGTCAAATTGGTTTTCATACAACACCCAGTGCTCATCCCCAAAGGTGCCCTCCTCAATACCCATCACCCACCCTCCCCACCCCCCCGCCCCCCATCAACCCTCTGTTTGTTCTCAGTTTTTAACAGTCTCTTATGCTTTGGCTCTCTCCCACTCTAACCTCTTTTTTTTTTTTTTCCCTCCCCTCCCCCATGGGTTTCTGTTAAGTTTCTCAGGATCCACATAAGGGTGAAACCATACGGTATCTGTCTTTCTCTGTATGGCTTATTTCACTTAGCATCACACTCTCCAGTTCCATCCACGTTGCTACAAAAGGCCATATTTCATTCTTTCTCATTGCCACGTAGTATTCCATTGTGTATATAAACCACAATTTCTTTATCCATTCATCAGTTGATGGACATTTAGGCTCTTTCCACAATTTGGCTATTGTTGAGAGTGCTGCTATAAACATTGGGGTACAAGTGCCCCTGTGCATCAGTACTCCTGTATCCCTTGGGTAAATTCCTAGCAGTGCTATTGCTGGGTCATAGGGTAGGTCTATTTTTAATTTTTTGAGGAACCTCCACACTGCTTTCCAGAGCGGCTGCACCAGTTTGCATTCCCACAACAGTGCAAGAGGGTTCCCGTTTCTCCACATCCTCTCCACCATCTATAGTCTCCTGATTTGTTCATTTTAGCCACTCTGACTGGCGTGAGGTGATATCTGAGTGTGGTTTTGATTTGTATTTCCCTGATGAGGAGCGACGTTGAGCATCTTTTCATGTGCCTGTTGGCCATCTGGATGTCTTCTTTAGAGAAGTGTCTATTCATGTTTTCTGCCCATTTCTTCACTGGGTTATTTGTTTTTCAGGTGTGGAGTTTGGTGAGCTCTTTATAGATTTTGGATACTAGCCCTTTGTCTGATATGTCATTTGCAAATATCTTTTCCCATTCCGTTGGTTGCCTTTTAGTTTTGTTGGTTGTTTCCTTTGCTGTGCAGAAGATTTTTATCTTCATGAGGTCCCAATAGTTCATTTTTGCTTTTAATTCCCTTGCCTTTGGGGATGTGTCAAGTAAGAAATTGCTGCGGCTGAGGTCAGAGAGGTCTTTTCCTGCTTTCTCCTCTAGGGTTTTGATGGTTTCCTGTCTCACATTCAGGTCCTTTATCCATTTTGAGTTTATTTTTGTGAATGGTGTGAGAAAGTGGTCTAGTTTCAACCTTCTGCATGTTGCTGTCCAGTTCTCCCAGCACCATTTGTTAAAGAGACTGTCTTTTTTCCATTGGATATCCTTTCCTGCTTTGTCATAGATTAGTTGGCCATACGTTTGTGGGTCTAGTTCTGGGGTTTCTATTCTATTCCATTGGTCTATGTGTCTGTTTTTGTGCCAATACCATGCTGTCTTGATGATGACAGCTTTGTAGTAGAGGCTAAAGTCTGGGATTGTGGTGCCTCCTGCTTTGGTCTTCTTCTTCAAAATTACTTTGGCTATTCGGGGCCTTTTGTGGTTCCATATGAATTTTAGGATTGCTTGTTCTAGTTTCGAGAAGAATGCTGGTGCAATTTTGATTGGGATTGCATTGAATGTGTAGATAGCTTTGGGTAGTATTGACATTTTGACAATATTTATTCTTCCAATCCATGAGCATGGAATGTTTTTCCATTTCTTTATATCTTCTTCAATTTCCTTCATAAGCTTTCTATAGTTTTCAGCATACAGATCTTTTACAAGTGATTGACTTTTTGTATATTAGCTTTGTATTCTGCAACCTTGTCACAAACACTTAGGAGTTCTAGGAAATTTTTGTCATTTCTTTCAGATTTTCTGCATAGGTGATCATGTCATCTGTGAACAAAGTTTTATTTTTTTTCCTTTGCAATATATATAGCATTTAATTTTTTCTTATCTTTTTCATTAACTAGGACTTCCAGTAAGATGTTGAAAAGTAGTGGTGAGATGGAACATCCTTGCCTTATTCTTGATCTTAGTGACAAAGCTTCTAGTTTCTTACCATTAAGTATGAGGTTAGCCATAGATTTTTAAAGATATTCTTTATCACGTGGAGAAAGTTCCCCTCTATCCCTGGTTTACTGAGAGTTTTTATTATGGAAATATGTTTTCAAGATATTGAATGTACATCCTCCAAATGGTATTTAGACATGAGAATATCAAATTTGGATTTACTCTTGAAAATCGTTAGCAAATAGATTACATTTAGAATCAAGTTTGTGGATGTAGTCAGCTAGGGAATGGATATAGAGCTGTAATTAGAACCATAGGGTAGTGTTTAAGAGCTCTGTATTAGTAAAAGTAGAAAAGACTATGTGAGATAATAAATGACTTTCCCAATTGAAATCTCAAGTTTAGTTCTCACGTAACACAAAGTCTTTTGTAGGTTGATGGGTGCTTTCCTCCATCTGTTGACTCTGATATCTGGCCCTTCTCCATCTTGTGACACTGACATCTCACAGGTAGCTTCCAACTCATTATAATAGAGAAAGATAAGAATGGAGGAGATACTTTAGGTCCTAACTGTCTCATCCTGGAAATGACCCATGTTCTTTATACCAATAGTTAATTGGTAAGGAAGCCACATGAGCCCATTCTCATTTTTCCAGCAAAATAGTCTGAAGATTACAAGGGACCACTCCTAATAATTGAAGGGCACTCTTGTCTCTATCCAAAGAATGAGCTCTGGAGTCATAATGTCAGAGTCTAAATCCTGCTTCCATTATGCATTTGCTGCATGACCTTAGACTTGCTACTTAACCCGACTGTGCTTCTGTTTCTCTGTGAAATGGGGGGAAACAATAGTACTTTTGTTCTTGAAGTTTTATGAAATTTAAATGAGTAGATATATCTAAATGAATAAATATATCTAAGTTTGTCAGAACAGTGTGTGGCATATAGCCATACCAATATGCTGCTGCTGTTGTTGTTGTTGTTGTTGTTGTTATTGTTGTTGTTATAGTGAGCAGAGAAATAAACTGTCAGGAGAATGCTCACAATTCAGATGATAGCAGAGAGAGAAAAAAATCACTGTCAACAGAAAATTCTACAGATTCTTTTTTCTTTACCACCGTATGTCAAGTTTCCCAGAGTCAGATCACTTTTGGAATTATTAAACTCTTTCTAGATGGTAACAGGTGACTACCACCACCAGCCACAAAAATTTACTTGCTAAAGCATATTTATTCCATGTGTTCTTGTGGCCTCAGAATTAGAAGTTGTGTAAAGCAACCTCAAAATCCTAACTTTGGTTCCCCATATTCTGACACTGCCATAAGTCACACAGTGCCAGAAAATTCAAATTGCATTGTCTTTTATGTAAATGTACCTCCTGGAGTTGTGCAAAACATCAGTGATGCCTCTAGCGTCTATTTCCGGACAAAGGTGGGTGGACCTCCATCCAGTTCTGAACATTCTTAGCTTTCTTAAATTCACAATAGAAAACCAAATCTGCCCCTGGGTTCCTTGTTTCCAAAGCATAAATGATAAAAAGAGAATATAACATCAATTAAGGCACTTTAATTTTTCTTTTTATTTAAAGTTTACTTATTTTTGAAAGAGAGAAAGAGTGAATGGGGTAGAGGCAGAGAGAGAGGAAAGGAGAGAGAATCCCAAGCAGGCTCCACACTGTGGGACCGTGAGATCACGATCTGAGCTATAGTCACTTAGACATTTAGTCGCTTAGACACTTATAGTCACTATAGACACTTAACCGACTGAGCCACCCAGGCGCCCCAGGCACTTTAAACTTAATTCTCAACTCCAGTCTCACAAGCAAAGAATAACATATTCAGACCCCGTTATTCTCCTTCTAGGATCACCTTTCCTACACCTTCCCATATTTCTGGGTTAAGCCCTAGGCTTCCATCAGTCGTCACTATAAGAAATGACCAGAAGGGATTAAGAATACTCTTGTCCTGATGAGCACTGAGTGATATATGGAACTGTTTAATCATTATAATCATTAAATTGTACATCTGAAACTAATAAAACACATATGTTAACTATACTAGACTAAAAAAAAAAAAAGAAAAAAAAGAAATGCCTAAGACATTGTCACACCAAGAGGAGTTTAAGGAAACAGGATGACTAAATGTAACAAAGTTTTCTCAGGGGCGCCTGGGTGGCTCAGTCTGTTGAGGAGTGTCTGACTTCGGTGCAGGTCATGATCTCCTGGTTCTTGAGTTTGAGCCCCCTGTCAGGCTCTCTGCTGACAGCTCAGAGCCTGGAGCCTGCTTCAAATTCTGTACCTCCCTCTTTCTTCTCCTCCCTCACTCACGTGCACTGTCTCTCTCTCTCTCTCTCTCTCTCAAAAAGTGAATAAACATTAAAAAACATAAACTAAAAAAAATAAATGTAAAATTTATCATGGATGGGATCCAAAGAGAAAAAGGACATTGGGTTAAAAAGTAAGGACATCTGTATAAAGTGTATAATTTAATTATGATAATAGTTATGTAATGTATTAGTATTTGTTCATTAATTGTAACAAATGTACCTTACAAATATAGGATGTTAATAATAGGAGAAACTAAGTTTGGGTTACAGGGAGCACTCTGTGTTATCTTCCCAAATTTTCTATAAATCTAAAGCTATTCTAAACAATAAAGTTTCTTAATAAAAAAAGAGACAAATTGATACAAAAAAAAAGAGAAATAACCATAGCAAATATGTTATAACATTTGTTGTAAACACAGAAGTATGTTCACATTTAACACGAAAACATTCTCTGTTACATTTCTTAGTGTCCTCTACATGAAATTCTAAGTGAAGACATTTTTTAGAAGTTACTTAAGAAAAGTTGCCTTGAGGAATTGACTCTTTTTACTTCTTTCCCTGGCTGTCAAGAACTTCAGAATCAAATACGAGGCTTGATCATAACACCTATGTTATCGCTTCTGGGAAGACTGTTTGTATTCTTCTTTTTAGTTTTTACTTGTGTTTATTATTTTATTGATTCCAAACTGGCTTGAGTCTTTTGTAGAAAAATATAGGAAGTGAATAAATCACCTTTTTTTTCCATTCTAGTCTTTTTCATGAACATTTTATTTCTTATTCATTTATTCATTTATTTATTTAATTTTAGACAGAGAGTGCACATAAGTAGGGGAGAGGGGCAGAGGAGGGAGTGAGGGAGAGAGAGAGATTGATAGATTGAGAGAAAGAGAGTGAGAGAGAGAGAGAGAGAGAGAGAGAGAGAATCTCAAGGAGGCTCCATGATTAGCACACAGCCCAATGTGGGGTTCAAGCCCATGACCCTGGAATCATGACTTGAGCCAAAATCAAGAGTTAGTCAACCAGCTGAGCCACCCAGGCACCCTCATGAATATTTTAATAACTATTAGCAGCTGGTTTGATTTTATATCAGTTCTGATATCTCATAATAGCCTTAAGTCTGTTTTTGATGTCTTCTTTTTTATACTTAAAAATATGTCAGGAGACTGGTGTGGCAAAACCTTGATTATACTGATACTGTAGAGTAGCATATTTTAAACACTTGTCAAAGCAAAAATTGCACTGGACAGAGTTAACTGGCAGGGAAGACTTTCTTCAAGGTCCACATCATAGGAGACACAAGAACTGAGTGTGAGTTCACCTTCACTGGAACAAAGAGTGGGGAAGTCTTTTTAAGATTTGGAGATGGGGTCCTAGGCCATCTGTGTTAATCAGTTTTCCCCCAACGGAAAAGTAATCTTCATGACCAAAGGTAATTTTACAAGGTGCCCACCAAAGTGAGCCTCCTCCTTTCTCAAAGATACAGGGAGGTAGGGGCACTGTCTTCCTGAGTGTTTACATTTCAAAGAGATGGCTTCATGTCCTTGAGAAAGACATTCCTGGATTGTAAGACTGGCAAAAAGCTTTTTAAAAATTTTACATCTTAAAGGGGCAAAGAAAGAATTAAAAGTTGTATAAAGTAAATGCTGTAAATAAAGGGAGGCCAGAGCCTATAGTCTGGAAAAAGAATGTCCGAAGTTTAGTCTTGCTGAGGGAAACGCTAAGGGCCTCCTAACTGAGTAGGATTGGGAACAGTCACGGGACTGCTGACACCATTTGTTTTCTTCGCAACAAAAACAGAGGTCTAAATCCTCATTCCTTTGGATCTGAAGCTGCCAAATACTTGGCATCCAAATACTTTGGATCACCTGCTTTTATCACATTTCAAAATCATTCAATGATGGCATCACACTAAAAAGATATTTAATAGGAATTCTGTAGATTTAGCCTATATTTTGATGGAAGAGGAAGCGCTCAGTAACTATACTGAAAAAGATTTCAGTATTTTACACTCCAACATGACTAGTTCCTCATGTAATAACAGTGTCAAAAATAAATTTCTCACTCAGGCTGAAAGCAAATGAAAGGAAGACAGCAAGAAACAGGAGCTGCAGGAATAAAACATTTATTATTTCACTGAATGATCACTTCAGGAAGGAATATAGGCTGATAGTGATTCCTGTGATATTTGGGTGGTTTTGCCTTTTGAGGAAACCAATATGAAAATGGAAAGGCTTTAGGAACTAAAATGATACCAAACTTGATGTCTCTTTTCACTGTTTGTTGTTGATTTCTGCAGGCAAAAATGACAGGTAGAGTGATTTAAACAAAGTCCAGATGTGAATATTTTGGAAGGAAAAAGTAATTTTGTCATAATTCATCATTGCTCATTTTTTACTCTGAAGAAATCTCAGAATACAAGACGAAAAGAAAACAATAGTTTCAGAATAACTGTTGGACATGTTTTGCAGGGGACTAATAGTGTCTAATGTAGAAAATAGATTTTGGAGGCTGAATTAAAATGTAGTATGATTCTTAAAGTCAGTTTTCCTCTTAAATGGTTCAATTTAGCAAAGCTATATTTAGACTTAGGTCAGAACTTTTTTTTTTTCACTTAATTGCTTCATATATCCATAAGAGACATCACATAAAAAACTGGCGAAATGGATTTACACCAGATGCAACCCTAAACTCCTTAGTCAAAACTCAGGAAACAGATTTTACATGATAGAGAGTTACATTCCCATCTACAAAGGGATGATACAAAGTGGAAAGAACATTTTGTGTCATTTTTCCCCTAGTGAGAAATGTCCTTTTTAGATTTTTCTCCCTCATTTTTTCCCCATCTGAGTGTAGGATTACACTCAGATATATGGACAACAAAGAAATTAAATAGTAATAGATTACTTAGTAATGTCTAATCCTCTGCTCAAACTTCTGGCAGCTTCACACTGGGTAAATGAAAGGACACTTCAGATCATCACCAAGGTTTGGGAAAAGGCAAAATTTCCCCTGATTATAAATCAGGGGGCCTTAGCAAGCACCAAAGGTCTTTGAGGTGACATTTGTTCTCTGAGAACTCCTCGAAGTGGCTCTCAGATCATATTAATTAAATAGTCTTCTGTTCTTATTTTTCCTGGTTTCTGCCTGCCCCTTACATGGTGAGACAGTTTGGACTCACAAACCCCTTCTCATCTCTACCCACCACCACCCTTTTTGCTCTTTTCTTTTGCTTTCCACTTTATGGGTTTTCTGTGGCCTGTGGTGGGTCAGCAACTAGAGCACTTGCCCCAGGTTTACACAGAAGTTGCTTCTAAATCTAGGGCGCTTGCCTGGCTCATCTTGTAGAGCATGCAACTCTTGATCTTAGGGATGTGAGTTTGAGCCCCACACTGGGTGTAGAGGTTACTTAAACATAAAAATAATCTTAAAAAAAAAAGAAATTGCTTCTAAATCTAGGGCACCTGCCTGGCTCATCTTGTTATGCATGCAACTCTTGATCTCAGGGTTGTGAGTTTGAGCCCCCACTGGGTGTAGAGGTTACTTAAAAATTAAAAAAAAAATTCTTAAAAAAAGAGAAGAAATTGCTTCTAAATCTAGAATTGTGAGTTCTTCCCAAAGGTGACAATTTCAAAATTCAACAGGTCATTCATTAGATGACAGCTACTCAAAAATATTTGAGCCCGGAGGCTTTGTTTAGACAATTTATATCCCTGGAACTACCCCTTCTTCCCAGCCATTATTTCCTGGCTGGCCTTTGTTAAGTCACAACTCAAGCCTACTTTGCTATTTCTGAGGTTAACAAATCTCTCACACTCCACTATCCTACATTTCCTTAATGGCAAATTCTGTAATTAACTTCTTAATTGTAGACTGAGCACCACCTAAATGAAAAACTGATAATCTCATTGAGAAGATAATAGAGTCTATAAAAATGAGCAAATGGCTAATAATAATTGGGGAAACACTTGTTTTTGTTTCTCTAATTTTTCTTTTTTTTAATGCTTATTTATTTTTGAGAGAGAGAGACAGAGTGCAAGTGGGGAAGGGGCAGAGAGAGAGAGAGAGAGACAGAGAGAGAGAGAGGGAGGGAGACACAGAATCTGAACCAGGCTTTAGACTCTGAGCTGTCAGCACAGAGCCTGATGCGGGGCTTGAAATTGTGAAATGCGAGATCATGACCTGAAGCCAAAGTCGGATAGACTTAACTGAGTGGGCCACCCAGGCGCCCCATCTTTCTCTAATTTTCATGTAGTGTAACTGCAGTAAAACCAGGGAAAGGAAGCAAAAACCTAGATATGTGCATCACAAGTTCTCTGTCTTAAGTCCACTTCCTAGGACAAAATTTTTCTTCAGGATATTAACTTGGTTCAAGGAAGCTGAAATAACACAACATTGCATGTGACACCTATAATCACATTAGCATGTGTGTTGTACTTTTTTTGGTTTTGTTTTTGTCTTTTTAGTAAAGGAGAGTTAGGTATAAAGCTCTGATAAAAAATGAAAAAATTTTCTGAGATTTCTGTGATTCTCAGCATCAGATACCAATTTTACTCTGTTTTCAGAGGACTTCAGAAGGTGGCCAACTGAGCATAACTGACCTACCTAGCTATAACCAAAGCGTGACACAACTTCTATCCAGGATGAGCATATTTGCTCTGTTACATTGCTACATGAAAGGAAGCCCCATGGCAGTCCTAGTCCTTGCCTGGTAGTTTTAAATGGCCTTAGGTCAGACAAAAAGGCAAAGAGATTTGACCTGGCAGTGTGAAGATATCAAGTGAGGGAGTACCATGCTGAACGGAGATAGAGAAAGAAGTAAGGATGTCTTTCCTCTAAAGCTCCAAAACTTGGGCTCAAACTTTGTGTCCTGTAACTGGGTGGATTTGGCTCACTGAAGCTGAAATTCAGTTAACTATAGGACAGAGCTTTACATTGATTGTGTAAAACATCACAGGGTCATCCAGTGGTCCTTGATTTAGTGGAGAAAAGATGCAGAAGGACCAATGAATAGAGACAGTCTAAGCATTTTGCAAGTGGAAACGTTCACATTCCAAGGACAACACGTAGGGTCTCATGTAATTATGGCTTTCATTTACTTGCATTTTCCTTTCTATCAATCCCAACGTGATTCTCAAGCATCTTCTGTGTGCCAGCTGGAGTATAAAAGGCACATTTCTCTGAAGAGATTATTTTGTTTTTGAAAAGGATTTTGTTTAATAAATTAATGGGAAAAAACTAAAAATTAGAGATCAAGTATTAGGTTATGGTGTAGGGATGCAGAGAAGGAAAGGGGCTACAGTCTTTGGGAATTTGGTGTGTGTGTGGGTGCGGTGTGCGTACTGGATATTGAAGTAAGTATCAGAATGCTTAAGGGCCCATGAAATTGTGAAATTATGTCAGTTGTGTCCCCTGCAATGTGTCAATAATTTTGGGTATATATACACATTTTATAGACACTTTTTTCTGGGAAAGAAGACTCATAATTTTCTCATTCAGATTCTCAAAGTGATCTATGTAAAAAATGTTAAGAACCAACTATGGTTTTACAGTCATTTTTATGAAAAATTTTAAATAAATTACTGGAAAGGAGAAATACGTTAATTTGACAATAGAGAGGTATATTTCCCCATTTTATTTCCAGTGTTATCCATTATTTCAAGAATCAATTATATAATTATAAATAAGAGAATTAAGCATATTTAATCTATAATAACAAAACTTTAAGGATTGAATGAGGTGTTCAATATATATGAACTCCATTTCTAACCACCCATATTTGCCTCTAATATTTATCAAATTATCCTCTAATATTTCTATGTGTGTTTCTGTCATTTTGGTCAATGCCTCTTTGTAGATAGTCAAACCATGCTTGTTTCAATTGGGTAACAGGCTGACTGATTGAAAAACTGAATAACTAATTGCATTTTTTGGTTTGACTAATTGTTTTATGTTTTAATCCTTCCTGAAATCAGCCTTGGTTCTCTGGCTAGATTCACTAGTCGTTTAACCTGTTTCTAAGTGGGAGGCAGAGAAGATAAATTAATATTAAGGGTCAGTGCAGATGGTAGGCAGAAATATTTAGATTCACTGCCCAGAGCTCTCTTATTTATCCTCTCTTCTCCACGCCAACATTATTCAACAGGTGAATCAATTTAAAATGAAAATGAAAGGCATCTTGAAAAGGAGAAATGCCATCTTTGACAGCTTGTGGAGTACATATGTGGAAGTTGGAAAGTCATTCTGTCCACACTGTTTAGATTGTGGTGCACTGTTATTTAAAAGACTTGGAAAGTATAGTTCTTCTATATTTTCTACCACACTGGTCAACTCCCCAAGATAGTGTCCAGATGATTGTATTATGGATTCCCCAAAATATTGGTCTGGGAGAAATTGTGTCAGTAAGAAAATTTAGGTTGTGTTTTTAACACAGCTGGTTTTAGTTTTCTTCAAATGTGGAAAATTTGAGCTAACCATGAATGTGGGAAGAAATCATTTTCCCAAATAGAGCAACAGTCAGAAGTCAATTGAGAGTTGCCTGAAAATATGGGATGAAGTCTGCTAAAAATAAGAAAAAAGATGTGCTAAACTTATAAGATATACTTCACATCCCACATTCATAATTATGCCATTATTTTAGTATTTCAGATTTCCAGGAAATTATGGGTCAGTTTAGAAAGGGCACTTGCAAACTTTGTTTCCTTGATGTTTTAAGTGGCCTTGCTGATGCACAGGCTAGACTAAAGGTAATAGATTGTAGAAAAGTGGAGTCTGAGAGAAAAATTTATTAATTTTCTTGGCAAAGTTTGTTTCAACAACATGTGGCCTACTTTCTTCCCTGCAAAATACAGTCTATAAGATCTGGGGTGACCCTACCATTCTGCATATGTGTAACAATTAGTATGGCAATGTGAAGTTATGGAGCTTGAAGATTACTATGAATATGAAAAATATTGGAGAGAGAAAAAATAATGAAAAACAGAAAGTACATAGCAACTTAGGGATTTTTGTTTATTATATTGAAGAGGGTGGTTTCTTCCAAGTGGAAAGTGTTTAAATTATGTGTGGACATATAGATGAATACAGAGATAATATGTGTATATTAGACATGTGTTTGTGTAACAATATATCCCATTATGAGCAGAAACAAATCAGACTGTTCTGCAAATCCAGTCTAGAGGCCGGGCTGTTGCTTCTTTGAGGATTGCTATTCATCTTTTTATGTAAGAACTACTCTAAACTTTTATGTCATTAGGCTTATGAGCCTATAAACAAAAAACAGAACAAAAATAATGCCCGTTCTCCTTTGGAAACTCTATTGAGATCCCTGCTATCGCGAGAAGTAGCTAGATGTTTTTATGTAATTATGTGTCTCATGTCACTAATAAGAACCATTTAACAATGGGGGACCATGAAAATTAGTTTGGCAGTCAGAGAGAAAATGTGTTTGAATTACGAGCATTTAATATAAGATAATGGATAAATGTCAAATCAAGTCTTGGGGATATTAAATAAAAAGAAGTAGCAACCTAGAAGCTAACAGTAATAGACAATTGGGTGAAATTGCTGTGCAGGAGTTTTCAAAAATGGCAGACACATCCACTGCTGCTTATCATTAGAAATCAGATTTGTCACTCTTAATTGTAGACATAGACTTAATGCTTATTCACAAGTTTTTGAGCACATAAGTATAATTTCCCTAAAATTTTGGCTAATAGAATGGAATTGCCTTGCCTCTGTATAAAGGATAAGAACTATGAACATGTACGGTCACTATGAAAACTGCTATAGTATAAAGGAACACAGTGGGCTATGAAGATGGGGGACATGATGGTAGTGAGAGGATTTCTGTTTCATTTTTGTGAATGGATTCATTCAGAGCATTGTCTTGTGATTAATGTTGACCAATAGCTATACTCCAGAAGGGGAAAAAAGTGATTTTATGGATTTATTAAATCTAGATATTTTTAAGTGTTTTTAAAATAAATTATCTCTTATTTTTAATAATTGTATATGCAATTATAATTTATTTTGTGAATTATATTTTATAGTATTTTTTATAAATTATATATTTTTAATTAAAGAACTAAAAAGCCTGTATATGGATAGTATATGAGTCCATGAGGGTATATTTTGGGGAGAGATCAAGCAAATGAAAGAATAGGATTGGGAGAAAAAGAAATTGAAGGGGGAGGTAGAAAGAAAAGCCTGAGCATATTGAGTGATGTGGCTAGTGCATCGATTATTCAGGAGTGTGTCTTTGAGTTCATGCTCCACTGTTTACTAGTTGTCAATTCCCCTCACTGAACCTTGGTTTACTCTTATAAAATGAATGCTATTACTTAGTTCATGGAATTTTTAATATTGAATAACATATAATAATGTATCTATCTTGAAGGACATAAAAATGTGCAATGAAAGGCAGATCTACCTATATTGCCTTCGTAAGTGTGGAATGACTTGCTTCTCCTAAGTGGATTTTATGGCTCCATGGTTTAGCTGGGTCATATAATTTTTCTGAAACATTGGAAAATGCCAGATGAAAGGATCCAGTGGCAGAGCGGTGCAGATGAAGTTGATTGCAGCATAATTTTCCCCCAGTGCAGAAACCTATGTCATCCAAAGTCATTTTTATGAAAATACAGAAATAGAATTGGTAGATATAGGCTGTCTTTAAAATCATTATAAAACATTGCTTTAATTTTGAAAATTATTTTTTTACTCACTTTGTATTATTATTTTAAGTATATTTTGATTCTAGGTAAAAGAGAGAGATAGTTTAACAGTGCTTTTGATGACTTGGATGATGTCTATAAGGCTAATATGTTTGTTTGGACGATCTTTCTGCCTATTACACCAAGGGCTAAATGCTTTTACTGTTTACTAGGTTCAGACTTCTTATTATTAAAGCTAAATTTTCTATCTTGTTGAAGACATCTCATTTCTTTCCTATTGTAGAGAGAGTCAAATAAGTGACCTCTCATTTCAGTATAACTAGAGATCTACTTTAAAATTAATAAAAAACAAAATTTCCCTCTTCAAATTGACCAGAACTTAACCTTATTCCATAGTTTATTTTAGCACACTCTAGCTTAACTATCTTAAATAACATGACTTCAAATATAATTACAGGTGGAAATTAAATACAATTGTGGTGTGGAATTAAAGGTTTTTAAGCCCCAATATATGTACTTTTGGTTGTGAGATGCTATTAGTTTGTGCTGTTTTCCTTTTATCTTTTAAAAATTTAACTGTGGTAAAAAATACATCCCATATAACCAGAGGGGAGGTGGGTGGGGATGGGTGAAACAGGTGATGGGGATTCAGGAGAGCACTTGTGATGAGCACGGGGTGATGTATGGAAGTGTTGAATCACACCTGAAACTAATATAACACTGTATGTTAACTAACTGGAATTAACATAAAAACTTAAAAAACGAAGCAAAAACCCCACAACTGTAAATTTATCATCTTAACCATTTTCAGGTGTACAATTCAGTAGGGTTAAGTGTACTCACAAAGTTTTCAGCAGCTTTCCACCCTATTACAACACTGAAACTCTGAATCTGTTAAACAACAGCTTCCCATTTCCTCTTCCCACAGACCCTGCTGACTACCATTCTGTTTTATGTTTCTGTGAATTTGACTACCTAAGATACCTTGTATAAGTGGAATCATATAGTAGTTTAAATTGGTATGCCCAAATATTTAGAGTTGAAAGAAAAACTTCAAAATACTTTGTCTATAAAATCACATATAATGCAGTTTGATGGCTATGCCCAGTATAGTACTGGGCAGATGGCTATTTTCATCGCAATTTGAAGAAATTTTTTTTATTTACTTTAATTTTTAAAAAAATTTATATCCAAATTAGTTAGCTTATAGTGCAACAATGATTTCAGGAGTAGATTCCTTAGTGCCCCTTACCCATTTAGCCCATCCCCCCTCCCACAACCCCTCCAGTAATCCTCAGTTTGTTCTCCATATTTATGAGTCTCTTATGTTTTGTCTCCCTCCCTGTTTTGTATTATTTTTGCTTCCCTTCCCTTATGTTCATCTGTTTTGTCTCTGAAACTCCTCATATGAAGGAAGTCATATGATATTTGTCTTTCTCTGACTAATTTCACTTAGCTAATACCCTCCAGTTCCATCCACGTAGTTGCAAATGGAAAGATTTCATTCTTTTTGATTGCCGAGTAATACTCCAGTGTGTGTGTGTGTGTGTGTGTGTGTGTGTGTGTGTGTATGCACACATACCACATCTTCTTTATCCATTCATCTATCGATGGACATTTGGGCTCTTTCCATACTTTGGCTGTTGTTGGTAGTGCTGCTATAAACATTGGGGTGCATGTGTCCCTTCAAAACAGCACACCTGTATCCCTTGGATAAATACCTAGTAGTGCAATTGCTGGGTTGTAGGGTAGTTCTATTCTTAGTTTTTTGAGGAACCTCTATACTGTTTTCTAGAGTGGCTGCACCAGCTTGCATTCCCACCAACAAGGCAAAAGAGATCCCCTTTCTCTGCATCCTTGCCAACATCTATCATTGCCTGAATTATTCATGTTAGCCATTATGACAGGTGTAAGGTGGTATCTCGTTGTTTTGATTTGTATTTCCCTGATGATGAATGATGTTGAGCATTTTTCCATGTGTTGGTTGGCCATCTGGATGTCTTCTTTGGAGAAGTGTCTATTCATGTCTTTTGGCCATTTCTTCACTGGATTCTTTGTTTTTTGGGTGCTGAGTTTGATAAGTTCTTTATAGATTTTGGATACGAACACTTTATCTGATATGTCATTTGCAAATATCTTCTCCCATTCTGTTGGTTGCCTTTCAGTTTTGCTGATTGTTTCCTTTGCTGTGCAGAAGATTTTATTTTGATGAGGTCCCAGTAGTTCATTTTTTTCTTTTGTTTCCCTTGCCTCTGGAGACGTGTTGAGTAAGAAGTTGCTGTGGCCAAGATGAAAGAGGTTTTTGCCTGCTTTCTCCTCGAGGATTTTGATGGCTTCCGGTCTTACGTTGAGGTCTTTCATCCATTTTGAGTTCTTTTTTGTGTATGGTGTAAGAAAGTGGTCCAGGTTCATTCTTCTGCATGTCACTGTCCAGTTTTCCCAGCACCACTTGCTGAAGAGACTGTCTTTATTCCATTGGATATTCTTTCCTGCTTTGTCAAAGATGAGTTGGCCATACATTTGTGGGTCCATTTCTGGGTTCTCTATTCTGTTCCATTGATCTGAGTGTCTGTTCTTGTGCCAGTACCACACTGTCTTGATGATTACAGCTTTGTAGTGTAACTTGAAGTCTGGGATTGTGATGCCTCCTGCTTTGGTTTTCTTTTTCAAGATTGCTTTGACTATTCAGGGTCTTTTGTGGTTCCATACAAATTTTAGGATTATTTGTTCTAGCTCTGTGAAGAATTCTGATGTTACTTTGATAGGGATTTCACTGAATATGTAGATTGCTTTGGGTAGTATCGACATTTTAACAATATTTGTTCTTCCTATCCAGGAGCATGGAATCTTTTTCCATTTTTTGTGTCTTCAATTTCTTTCACAATCTTTCTAAAGTTTTCAGTGTATATATTTTTCACCTCTTTGGCTAGTTTTATTCCTAGTTATTTTATGGTTTTTGGTGCAATTATAAATGGGATAGGTTCCTTAATTTCTCTTTCTGTCACTTCATTGTTGGTGTATAGGAATGCAACCTATTTCTCTGCATTGATTTTATATTCTGCAAGTTTGCTGAATTCTTGAATCAGTTCTAGCAGTTTTTTGGTGGAATCTCTAGGGTTTTCCATATAGAGTATCATGTCATCTGTGAAGAGTGAAAGTTTGACCTCCTCCTGGCCGTTTTGGATGCCTTTTATTTCTTTGTGTTGTCTGATAGCAGGGGCTAAGACTTCCAACACTATGTTGGATAACAGTGGTGAGAGGGGATATCCCTGTCTTGTTCCTGACTTTAGGGGGAAAGCTCTCAGTCTTTCTTCGTTGAGGATGATATTAGCGATGGATCATTCATATATGGCTTTTATGATCTCGAGGTATGTTCCTTCTATCCCTATGTTCTTGAGGATTTTAATCAAGAAGAGGTGCTGTATTTTGTCAAATGCTTTCTCTGCATCTATTGAGAGGATCATAGGGTTCTTGTCCTTTCTTTTATTGATGTGATGAATCACGTTGTTTTGCAGATATTGAGCCAGCCCTGTAGGGTATAAATCCCAGGTATAAATCCCACTTGGCGTGGTGAATAATTTTTTTAATGTATTGTTGGATCTGGTTGGCTAATATCTTGTTGAGAATTTTTACGTCCACATTCATCAGGGAAATTGGTCTGTAGTTCTCCTTTTTAGTGGGGTCTCTGTCTGGTTTTGGAATCAAGGTAATGCTAGCCTCATAGAAGGAGTTTGGAAGTTTTCCTTCCATTTCTATTTTTTGGAACAGCTTCAAGAGAATAGGTGTTAACTCTTAAATGTTTGGTAGAATTCCCCTGGAAACCCATCTGGTCCTGGACTCTTATTTTTTGGCAGATTTTTGATTACTAATGCAATTTCCTGACTGGTTATGGGTCTGTTCAAATTTTCTCTTTCTTCCTGTTTCAGTTTTGGTAGTGTATATGTTTCTAGGAATTTGTCCATTTCTTATAATTTCCCATTTTATTGGTATATAATTGCTCATAATATTATTATTGTTTTTATTTCTCCTGTGTTGGTTGTGATCTCTCCTCTTTCATTCTTGATTTTATTTATTTGGGTCTTTTCCTTTTTATTTTTGATCAGACTGGCTAGAGGTTTATCAATTTTGTTAATTCTTTCAAAGAACCAGATTCTGGTTTCATTGATTTGTTCTACTGTTTTTTTGGTTTCGATAGCATTAATTTCTGCTCTAAAATTTATTATTTCCTGTCTTCTGCTGTTTTTGAGTTTTATTTGCTTTTCCTTTTCCAACTCTTTAAGGCATAAGGTTAGGTTGTGTATCTGCGATCTTTCTTCCTTCTTTAGGAAGGCCTAGATTGCTATATACTTTCCTCTTATGACCACCTTTGCTGAGTCCCAGAGGTTTTAGATTGTGGTGTTATCATTTTCATTGGCTTCCCTATACTTTTAAATTTCCTCTTTAACTTCTTCATTAGCCCATTCATTCTTTAGTAGGATGTTCTTCAGTCTCCAAGTATATGTAACCTTTCCAAATTTTTTCTTGTGGTTGATTTCAAGTTTCATAGTGTTGTGGTCTGAAAATACGCACGGTATGATCTCAATCTTTTTGTACTTGCTGAGGGCTGATTTGTATCTCAGTATGGGGTCTATTCTGGAGAACATTCCATGTGCACTGGAGAAGAATGTATATTCTGCTTTAAGATGAAATATTCTGAATATATCTGTTAAGTCCATTTGGTCCAGTGTGTCAGTCAAAGCAATTGTTTCTTTGTTGATTTTTTGATTAGATGATCTCTCCATTGCTGTGAGTGGTACTATTATGGAATTACTGTTGATGAGTTTCTTTATGTTTGTGATTGATTTATATATTTGGGTGCCTGCACATTTGGTGCATAAATGTTTACAATTGTTAGGTCTTCTTGGTGGATAGACCCCTTGATTATGATATAATTCCCTTCTGCATCCCTCGATATAGTCTTTATTTTAAAGTCTAGATTGTCTGATATAAGTATGGCTACTCCAGCTTTCTTTGGTTGACCATTAGCATGATAGATGGTTCTCCATCCCCTTACTTTCAATCTGAAGGTGTCTTTAGGTCTGAATGGGGTCTCTTGTAAACAGCATACAGGTGGACCTTGTTTTCTAATCCATTCTGTTACCCTATGTCTTTTGATTGGAGCATTGAGTCTGTTGACATTTAGAGTGAGTACTGAAAGAGAAGAATTAATTGCCATTATGTTGCTTGTACAGTTGGAGTTTCTGGTGGTGTTCTCTGATCCTTTCTAATTTTTGTTGCTTTTGGTATGTATGTATGTATGTATGTATGTATATTTTCATCTTTTCTCCCCTCAGAGAGTCCCCCTCAAAATTTCTTGCAGGGCTGGTTTAGTGGTCACAAACTCCTTTAATTTTTGTTTGTCTGGGAAACTTTTTATCTCTCCTTCTATTTTGAATGACAGCCTTGCTGGATAAGGAATTCTCAGCTGCATATTTTTCTGATTCAGCACATTGAATATAGCCTGCCACTCCTTTCTGGCCTGCCAAGTTTCTGTGGATAGATCTGCTACAAACCTGATCTGTCTTGTTAGGGACATTTTTTCCCTTTGCTGATTTTATAATTCTCTCCTTGCCTGAATATTTTGTGACTTTGACTGTGATATGCCTTGTTGATGGTCAGTTTTTGTTGAATCTAATGGGGGTCCTCTATGCTTCCTGGATTTTGATGCCTATGTATTTCCCCAGGTTAGGAAAGTTTTCCTCTATGATTTGCTTACATAACCCTCCCACCCCTATTTCTCTCTTCCTCTTCTGGGACTCCTATGATTCTGATGTTGTTCCTTTTATTGAGTCACTAATTTCTCTAATTCTTAAATCATGCTCTATTGCCTTAATCTCCCTCTTTTTTTCTGCTTGTCTTCTATATCGCTGATTCTCTTTTCCACAAGTTTGTCTTTTATATCGCTGATTCTCTTTTCTACCTCACTCATCCTTGCCGCCACAGCATCCATCCGTGATTGCAGTTCAGTTATACCATTTTTAAATTTTATCCTGACTAGTTTTTACCTCTTTTATCTCAGCAGAAAGGGATTCTAGTCTATTTCAACTTCAGCTAGTATTCTTAATATTGTGATTCTAAATTCTGGTTCAGACATCTTGCTTGTATCTGTGTTGGTAAATCCCTGGCTGTTTTTCATTCGTTCTCTTTCTTTTGGGGTAATTCCTTTGTTTCATAATTTTGAAGGGAGAAAAGGAATTAATGAGGTAGAAAAATTAAAATTAAAAACATTTTTAAAATATTAAAATTAAAAAATTACACACACACACACACACACACACACACAAATGAATAAATGGTGCTAGATCCTAGGTGTGTTTTGGTCTGGGTGTTGAAAGTGGTTTGATTAGAGAAAAAAGGGTGGAAAAAGGAACTTGTTTGAGAATTTTAAAAAATGAATACACTGAAGTAGTCTAAAATGAAATGATAGAAGTAAAATAGAATTTGAAAAAAATTATACAAAAGTAAAAAATATAGTAGGAAAAAATAAAGAAAAATATTTTTAATAAAAATTGGAAATAAAAATGAATTTTTTCTCTTTCTGTATTCAAGAAAAAGAAAAGAAGTAGAAAAGAGAAAAAAAGATAGAAAATTGAATAGATGGACCTGCTAACAGATTGAAATACAACTGAAATTGCTTCATTTTCCCCTAGAAGTCAGACTATGAAGCACTTTATAATCCATAAAGTAAGCAGGCAGTGAGAGTTGTGTTCTTGAAGAGTGATGTTGGCCCAGTTGGGTGGGGCTTAGTGTAATGGCTCTGTTCTCCATAGATGGCGCTGCTAGCCTACTGGGGTAGAGTGTTGTGGTGCTCGTAGATGCATATGGGCATGCATGGGAGCGGTGAAAATGGCATCACCCAGCTACCCAGTCTCTAGTATAGGAACTCTGTTCTCCCCAGTCAGCAATTGCACACCCATCCTCTGTCCAGCTTTTGTCCACTTCCGCTTTTTTCTCTGTCCATGACCAGGTCCCAGGCAATACCTCTCTCCCGAGTTTTGTTTCAGATGCAGCTGTTTTCCCTGGTCCCTTACTTCTAAAGGACTGTGGCTTTGACCCATTCTGCCCCTCTGTGGTGGGTCTCACCAAGCAATGGCCAAATGTCGGCTGCACCCAGGAACGCTTGCTGGACCCTGCTGCTGCCAGTGCCCTGAGACTGTGGCCAGGTGCCAGCCTGCCCCAGAAAAAGTTCGCGAGATAGTGTAGCAGCAGCGTTTCAGGGATTATGGAAAATCACAACACACATCTGGCACCAGGCTTCACTCTTAACGACCTTGTTCAGCACCAGCGAATGTGGCCATTCTCTGGGGTCTGCTGGGACCAGATGGCCTCAACAGTCTCTACCAAATGTCCTTCCAGCAGTGGAACCGCTTTTCCCTGTGTGGCCCAAGAATCTCCCGGATCCCACTCTGCTCCTGGGGGTTCGCCCTTCCCACCAGAGCACCACCAGGTATTGAGCTGTGGTGTTGCAGACTCTGCACTCCCCTTGTTTACAGTCTTGATGGAATTTAAGCCCTCTCCTCTCTCCTTTTCCCCTTTTTGTTTTAGTCCCTGTGGCTGTTTACAATTTCCCACTTTCTCTCCAGCTGCTTTTGGGGAGGGGTGCTTTTCCCATATCCCCCCCCCCCACTCTGTCTCCATCCTCTGCCTTTACAAGCAGCTGCCTGCCTGCCACAGCTTCTCTCTCCCCCAGTTCACTTCTACACATTGGGTACCTGCTGAATTCTGTGGTTCAGGTTGTGCAGATTATTGTGTTAATCCTCCAATCAGTTTTCTGGGTGTGTAGGATGGTTTAGTGTTGGTCTGGCTCTATGTCATGGATGCGAGACACATAAAAAACTTCCATGCTGTTCTGCCATCTTGGCTCCCTCCCTGAAGAAACTTTTTTAAAAAAATGAATAAGTTTATGTTAAACTATATTTCTAGATTCTTAATATATCATGCTAAGAAAGTATAAGGTGGTAATAATAAAGTTTTGTGTAAATATGTCATTCAATATATAAAGTGCTTATCTATCAAAAATTATTTTTACACAATTTATTCCACTAAAAATGCCTCTACACTGAACTTTATTGATACTCATAAAATAGGATTTTCCTTTCATTTTAAAATTTTTATTTATTTATTTATTTATTTATTTTCTGTTTTGTTTTAGAAAAAGAGAGAGAGCACAAGTGGCGTAGAGGGGCAGAGGAAGACAGAGAGAGAATCCCAAGAAAGCTCCGTGCTCAGCATGGAGCCTCTTGCAGGACTCGATCCCACGACCCTGAGGTCATGACCTGAGCTGAAATCAATGGTTGGTTACTCAACCAGCTAAGCCATCCAGATGCCCTAGAATTTTTCTTTTAATATAAAAAGTATCTCTTCATAATAATAAAATAAAGCTGTAATTTCTCTGTCACATGTAACTAAGAGTGCAAGGATGTGCTCTGCATTAAAACCTTTACTAAAACCCCAAACAAACCAAAGCGAAAAAAATTGCAACTTTGTAGTTATAAAGTAAACTCAGTAAAATCATTTGTGGGTAATATCATCTAGATAGACATTTATGAAGACATCATTTAGTGAATTTCCAACAGGGCCAGGGATGTTTATAATTTGTGGTGTAGACCAAAGCACCACATCTCTAGTTGGACTTCAATTGTATTTTCTAAATTTATTTTTTTATATATTTTTAATGTTTCTTCATTTATTTTGAGAAAGAGATAAAAAGAGAGAGAATCTCAAGCAGGCTCCATGCTGTCAGCACAGAGCCCAAGCTAGAGGCTTGCTCTCAGGAGATCATGACCTGAGCTGAAATCAATAGTCAGATGCTGTTGTTGTTGTTTTTTTTAAATAAGGATACTTTAAATTAAAGGGGATCAATTAATAGATTGCCCAGCTATTTTTGTGCAGAGAAGAATACAGACTGTTTTTACTAACAGAATTGAAGAATTGAAAATTTCATTACTTACTAGTAGATCTGTATCTCTCTCTCTCTCTCTCTTTCTCTCTTTTTGCATGAAATATTCTGTGATGTTACAGATTTGGAAATATTGTAAATCCAAGGCACAGTTAATTCATACTCAGTTGCAGATAATACCACATCTGATCAACATTTTAAAATAACTTTGAAAATTCATAGAGTTGGATTTTATGCACAGATTTTTTGATAACTCTCATGATATCATTGAAACTTTCTAAAACTGACAAGAAAATCCAGACAGGGTTGTAGTTCATTTGCAAATATAAAGGATATCAAATCAGGCAGTTAGTCATGTAGCCTGAAGGAAATCTGCTGGTGATGACAAATAGGTCAGAGGCCCTTTCCTCACTGAGTAAATGGAGCAGAAACACCACCCAGGGAAGCCCCAGGTGACAGTGATGGAAATGTGTACAAGGTGCCAAGGAGAAAACAAAAACTGAAGCAAAGGGAATCAGAGAGATCAAGAAGAGAGTGCACCAGGGGCTGGAAAACTTTGCTGTAAGAACAAGCAAGACAGGCTGAATATAAACAAAAGCCTCTATCCTATAGTCTGTTTAGGTGTTATACCCACAGGCATGAGGAAGAGTGATGGTTGATGATGATGCAGTCACTCATGTGGTGGTATGAAGGAAAAGAACAATATGAAGGTGAAAATCCTTCTAGCAGGACCTGGTACAGAGAAGCTAATCATGAGCCTATAGGATATGGTTTGGATTTTGGGGACTGGAATTCATTTTAAAGGAAGAGGACTGATGTTAGACAAATCCCACTGGAGATTGGTAGGAGTGGGGGAAAGGAAGAGATAGTAACATCTAGTGGGTTGCAGAATGGAGGCAACAATTTTGGTTTGTTTATCGATGGAGAGTTAATGGAAATGATGGTGGATTGAGAGGGAGGATCTAGTGGAGAGAATGAGTGTTAAGAAGACAAACCAGATGGGAAAATTTTGGAGAAAGTGTGGAATGCAATCCTTTCCTGAGAATATTTTGATAAATTATAGGCCACCATCTATTTGAAAAGGAGAAGGGAATACATGAGATGGTGACCATGCTGATGAGGAATATCAGTAGAGAAGATGAATTTGAACACACAGTTTTGCTTATAGATTGAAATCTTAAAGGAATTAGAGTAAGAACCGAAAGTTACTGGAGCTCCAGAATTTAATCCTGTGTTTATTGCAGTATATGCAGACTCCTCTCCTTACCAATATTTATTGACTCTTTTCTGTAGACCAGGCACTCTGCGTTTTCCCACTTAAATTTCACAGCAATCCTTTGTAGGAGGTAGTAATATTCTCCCATATTTCTGTTGAGTAAACCAAGGCTCAGGAAGGTTAAGTAAGTTGATGGCAGTTATGCTGCCAGTGAGTGTCAGCTGGGATCCAGTCCAGGTATCCCTGCCTACAAATTCCCACTTTTAAATGTACTCTGCAGGATTTAAGCAAATACTTTTTCTGACTTAGTTCGATTTGTGTGTATTCATGTGTGTGTGTGTGTGTGTGAGTATGAAAAAGGGGTTCTCTGATTTATCATGTGTGACTTTTCTTCTCAGCTTAATTAAAAGCTCCTTGTATATATATAGGGATCCTGCCCTCATTTGTATTAAGTGGAACATTTTTATTGCTAAACTGCAAGCTCCTTCTAAATTTTTGCTCTTTACGAAAGGTCTTTCTAGGCATTTATTTTCACTAAATATTAATCAAGGTGGCATTTTATATTCTAAGTAATAATGAAACACTCCCTCCATCATGGATTTCAGAGCAAGCTGGAGATAGCCTGCACCTGTGTATTGACTGTCTCTTTCTATGCCTTTCATGTTGTCATTGGGTTTAGAGGGCATTTTATGACTTTCAGTGGCATTTCTTATATTAGATTCGGAGTATGGACAGAATCACAGAGGAATCTTTTTTCCAGCACGTGTATGTCATAAAATTTAAATGCTACCAAGAAAATATAGTCCATTTTGCTTTACTTGGAAAGAACCGATTTAGAATTTGTCAAATACTCCATACATAAATAACCTGGAAAAGTTAGTCACAAAGGACTTTCAGATAGTTAAAAAAATTACTCACCCCTCACACTACCCTAACTATTCCATATCTGTATTGAAATGTGCTTAGGGATCTACTGTGTCCCAGACCTGCGTCAAAGTCAAAATCCCATTTTGCAAGGGATATAAATCTCTGAATTTGAAATAGCTTTGAAAATGTTTGGAGTTTTAATTTCATACTTGCCTAATTTTAATGTGGGTCAAGAAAATGGAATGGCAAATGCAACTGGTAGTTGGAATAATGGGATAGTACCTACAAAAGAACAAAAAAAAAACATAAAAGAAAAAGATATTAATAATTTTGAACCCATTTGTATAGAAGATAATTTATTATTGCAAGCAATAAAATGACATGATTTTGAGGTTGAGTGCTATGTTATTAATTGAAACTCATGATTGGTACTAATCACACATCTTCAACTCATCTTTTCTTTACCTGCCAATGATTTGCTTTAGCAGAGTGTTCTCCTGTGACTTTAGCAATCTACTCCTGTGTTTCCCCTTCAAGGTTCTTTGTACTTTTGTCTTAGTAGAATTGCTGGCAAGGCTTGTCTTTGTGCTTCATCCTTTTGATTTCTTTAAATTACAGTCTCCTTCCCCTGTCCCACTGAAATCTCCTAAGGACTTTGAAGCTAATTTATAGTGATGCTTGCCCTGCCTCCAATTATTAAGGAGTAATAGTTGATGATAATAAGTGTACTCTACAACCGAGTGAGCCTGTTGAATTCAATGCCCTCTTATTTGCTATTTATCCTCAATTTAATAAATTTGATTGACTTATAAAATTTGCTTGGTAGGAAAGTGTTCTAAGTAGATTAACTGCTCAATTATTTCACTGTGATTTGCCTATACAATTCTTGCTGAAGATTTCATGCTAATCTTTTTAGTGACAGATGGTTGATCAGAATTTATACAAGCTTATGTCTATAAGAGAGTATCATCCCCCTTTAGAATGCTGTCACTATCACATTCAGGTTCATTAGGGTAATAATAAGAGGAAAGCACAGGAAAAGTTTACTGATTCCATGACAACTCAGAGTTGCATGTTACTGCTCTGTCTTCTAGCAGAACAGAGATGCTGTTGGTTGTGGGAGTTCTCCCTCTACAGTGAGACTTGGGGACATTCTCAGTTCCATCTCTGAGGCACAATGGCTGGTCATGAAGATCAGACCTGGTAGTGAGTCCACCACCTGTGTCAGTGACAACTGACAGACTGTCATTCTCCTTGTCACTCCAAAAACCCTTCCACACGTCACTATTTCAGCCCATGGTTTGGAAATTCAACTAAAGGTGAGTTGTGCTGATGAGGGTTATTCTCACCATTCCTACATTAGCATTCTGTGTACACCAGGCTATTATGTATGTGGACTAGATGTTGAAGAGTGATTTTTTACTCTCATGTTGTTGCCCCAAACACCTGCTCCAATTTATAAATCTCTAACTCTAACAATGCCTGTATCTCAAAAGAAACTTCTCCTAGGAAGTCAACTGACTAAGTTTGCAAATAATTTCAGGTCCTCCCGAGAATATTTGAACTACATTGGCTTCTCAGGGCTCTTTCAGCACTGGCATAAAGGCAAAACAATCTACGTGCACATTTCTCCTTTGTTGGGAGACCATCTATTTCTTCAAAGGCCCTGGTAAATATAATTGTTCAAGGTGGTTTCCTCTTTCCCACCATTTCTACCTGATGTCCAACATGGGTTCTATTTTAAATAATTGGATCCCCCTTTCCTTCTGTGTTGACAGAATTTAGTTTGTTTGTGGCCTTTTGTCACTCTAGTACCTCTTATAGTTTCCTCTCTTTCCTCCTGAGTTACTGGACCTCTGCATGTTTTCTTGTTGCACTTATGAGAGATTTTCTCTATAAAGCATTTGGTGATAGATATAGTGGGGAGCCATAAAACCAACATTTATTGCTGGGTGTAACTTTATTTTATTAGCTAATCAATGTACTTACCCACTATAAAGTCTCCATCATTTCTATTTTTGGCCCAACCAGTAGCCTTCCATTTTTAGAAAAGATTAATTTCAGAAGACATAAGAGCAGCAGACTCCTATATGTTGACAGTTTACTTCTAGCTTAAAAGATATAGTTATTACTAATAATGCAATAATTGAAATTAGTTCCCCAAAAAGTTTACTTGATATATAAAAATAATAATAATGTCTCTATGTCAGGATTGTATTCATTAATTGTTCTTCACCTTCACACTACCTCTCACTCTCCTAGACAGAACACACATACATGTCCAGCAGTAGTTATGACTTTTGTTAGTCCAAATACCTGGTTACATTTGTGACTTTTAAGATGTTGGTACATGGTTTGTACCATAAAGAGTATAATGGATTTAGTTTCATAAATTAAGTAGGACAGCTACATCTACTACTTATTAGCAGTGCAACTTTGGGGAAGTCATTAAATGATTCTGAGCTTCAATTTCCTCATCTAAAATAGGGGTCATGCGTATTTTATATGTGGTGTAGGACTGCCCTTCTCTTAGGTGAGACTTTTCTTGCCAGCATCTCATGAGTTACATGACTTATTCTGAAAGATTTCACCACTGAGGTGATGCAAATTTCAGAGCTCCCAAATTGCCATTGCTTAGATGCAATGAAGACATACTATCCCTTAATGAGTTCGAAAGTAGGTTGGTTTGTCTTGAAGCTACAGCCTGAGGGTTTTACTCTATTATTAATTCTAGTCATGGAGTTCATGAGATTTTCAAAAGTCCAAGTTTTATAAAGCCCCCAGTATCACTTTGAAGTTTGCAAGTCACATTTTTAAAGTACCTCTCCTTTCTAGCATCATTTCTTTCATCCCGGGTCCCCAAACCTTTTCTAACAGCCTGTGCTCCAGGTTGATACCATGCTTTACTTCTCATCACAAATAACTCATTCAGCCAACATTATTAGCAATTCATATACATGGCTTTTTGCAAAGCGCTGGGGGAAAATGAATGAAAGACAGTCCCTGATGGGGTGCCTGAGTGGCTTGATTGTTTGGGCGTCCAACTTCTGTTTGGTTAATGATCTTGCAGTTCATGAGTTTGGGCCCCACTTTGGGCTCTGTGCTGACAGCTCAGAGCCTGGGGCCTGCTTTGGATTCTGTGTCTCCCTCTTTCTGTCCTTCCCAACTCACACTCTGTCTCTCTCTGTCTCTTAAAAATGAATAAACATTAAAAAAATAAAGAAAGACAGTCCTTGACATGAAGGGGTTCACAGTATAGTTGGTAAAACTGAAAGAAAAATCATTAAAATTAAATGTAGTAACTTTTAAGAAGAGAGATAGAATTCTATTAGTGCAAGGAAGCAAATAATAAGGCTTGTCACATAGATTGCAACTAACATAGGTATATTTCAGGACAGAATATGGAGGGGGGAGCTGATATCAGATGTGAATCTTAAAAAAGAAATATGAGATTATTCAACCATAAGAAAGAACAAAATCTTGTCATTTGCAACAATATGGATGGAGCTAGAGGGTATAAGGCTAAGTGAAGTAAGCTGATTGGAGAAAGACACATACCATATGATTTTACTGATAAGTGGAATTTAAGAAACAAAAAAAAAATGAACAAAGAGAAAAAAATAGAGACAGACTAAAAAACAGACTCTCTATGGGTGAAATAGGTGAAAGGGATTAAGAGTACACTTATCTTGATGAGTACTAAATAATATATGCAACTGTTGAATCACTGTATAAAATGAACATGTGTTATGCAGGACAAGGAGAGAAGAAGCACCCCATATTTAGGAAAAAGCATCCACAAAGCCATAGAAGTAAGAGAGCATAGTCTGTTGGGAAGCAACATAAGCTAGAATGGGGGATTTGTGCAGAGAGGTGACTAGAGGTGTCCATTAGTCAAGGTTCTCCAGAGAAACAGAAACAATACGATGGATGCATGGATGCATGAATAGATAGATATAAGAGGAGGTTTGTTCTGGGCATTGGCTCGTGTTACGGAGATCTAAAAGCCCCATAATTTACTGTCTGCAAGTTGGAAAATGGGGAAAGTCAGTGGTGTAATTCAGCCTGAGAATGAGAACCAGAAATGCCACATCCACGGGTAGGGAAGATGGGTGTCTCAGCTTAAGCAAAGAGAGCAAATTTACCTTTCCACCACCTTTTTGTTCTCTTCAGGTCCTCAACAGTTTATGTGATGCCCACCTACAGCAGTGAGGGCTGTCCTTACAGTGTACTGATTTAAAGGCTAATCTCCTCTAGAGACACCCTCACAAACACACTCAGAAATAATGTTTTATCGGCTGTCTAGGCATCCCTAAGACCAGTTAGGTTGACAAAAAATTAACCATCACAACAAGATGGTATGATACAGGTGAACCAGGACAAGATCTAGAGGACATGGTCAGCCATACTACAGGGTTTAACTTTTACCCTAAATGTGATTAAAAATATTTAATGATTTTATGTAGGAGAGTAATACAATCAGATTCGTTTTATAAGATGACTCCTAGCAACAGTGTGGAGTTCACTGGTGGGGTTACCAAAGTGAGCAAGACAGGTTAGATGTATTATATTAGACCTGGTAACAAATTATGAGGAACTAAAGAGCAAAAGCCATGTCTATAATTAGTTTTCAAAAAATTTCTGTCAAATAAATTAAATTAATTACCTCTTTTAGAGGTGTCCTGATTCAGTCAGTGGAGGATGCCTAGTTTAGGCTTAATTCAGTTTTTAATATAAAAATATGCCATGGGGGAGAAAGCAAGTGAGTATTGCAACACTCAACGCTTTCATAAACAGCAACACTAATCAATTCTCAACCGGGGTCCCCCTGAATGGACAGTATAGAGGAGGGTTGGTATTTGTGTGTATGTGTGTGCTTGTGTGGATATTTGCATCAGTATATGTGTGTGTGTACACACATTCAAGCTAACTGGGAATGCAGAAAGGAATAAGAACTTCATTCAGAGACAGAATGTGAGCCCAGACAAACTTTATGTTAATTATAAAAGTTCGTAAAGGAAGAAGGATTACATCAATAGAGGGTGACTCATAGTTAAATGAGGTTTTCATCCAGAAGGCATTTATTGGTAACAAATACCGTGCTCCTAAACGAAGCCAAGTAATGCAGTAACAACATAATTACAATGATTTTATCTGTGACAAAAGGTATGCATAAATTTCAACCTACACATATAAGAATCTAGAAGACATGACATTGTCTCCAGAGAACTGTAGATGGAGTTGCATGGGTAGCCCTTACACCAGGAGGCCTTTGGTTTAGAAGGCATTTATAAGAAAATACCTCATTCACATCTTTACTAAATGCTGTAATTTCTAAATATTTTGTAGAGAAATACCTCATTTTCGTTTGTCTTTCCCCAGAAGATTTTGGGATTTCTTTGGGCTTGGAGTGGAGCTGCTGATAAAGTCTGTTGTAAGGAGTTGAAAATCTTAAAAAGAGAGTGTATACTGTACGATTGAGAGAGATAAATGCGATTTATAAAGGGAGACAAGAGGCAGAGTGGAAATTAAAATTCTTCCAAGTTGTATTATATGATTTAAATAGAGTGCAATTTCCATGAACCAGAGGGAAAAATCAATAGAACAAGAGTTTGGAATGTAAGGAAATGCTTAGCCAGCACATGCTCCCTCACTTACCCTGACCCTCTTCATTCTGAGGTTGAGAAAGTGATGTGGAGTCATGAAAGAAAACTGGTTTCTCCCAGGAAATGCTGTGAAGATAAAAAAACTGCCTAACAGTTCAGACTAATAGATTGCGGTACGTAAGAATTCAATATCCCCAGGCTTCGTAAATGAAGGGAAGTCTTCATATCAGCCTGTGGGACTTTCCAAATTTTAAATTTTGGAAAGTGTGGAATTCAATATGCATGGATTCAATAAAAGCACATGTCACTGCATTTTGGATATAATGAAGCAAAAGAGGAGTGATGTTTCCATGTGAAATCTTCCAATTTATATTTCATCAGAAGTATATTACATTTGGCTGTGTCGCTACATGCATCTATCTCTAAACATTGTATTGGAAGAAATATGTTTTCTGTTCCCTTCTCAAGTATAAGGTTCTCTGTGAAGGTTATAAAGAGCTAAAAATTAGACTTGCAACAGTTTCATTGCTAAGGCAAGTATTTCCTTCTTTCTAATCGCTCTAACATATGTGACTATAAAATAATACCTTGAAAGTTCTCATTATTGCATAAATAATCTTGCTACTAGAAGAGGAACCTTCAATTCTTCAGAAGTTACACAGGATTATTTTAAGAACGCTTTGAGAATTTGTTTCCTGGAGCGCCTGACAGTTTTCTTTGGAACTGCTGCTTTGTAGAGAAAAGTAGTAATTGTTAAACCTTTCCGCATGAAGCATACAGTTTCTCAGATGTACCCTGCATAGGTGTATTTTAGGAAAGGTTTCAATTTGGTTGCCTAATTTCAGCCCTTGCTAGGCCCACAGTGATGATAACATTGAGAAATAACTTGGTACCCTGCTTGGTCTCCTGCTGCTTGAATTTTATCACAAACTGCTAGTTTGCTGGAGATTAGCTGCTAAAATGCTCTCCTGATTAATGTGCTAATTAATTAATGCAGCTGCTAAATTGTACTGCTGATTAAAATACGCCACATAGAGAGCTCTGGAAAAACTCACTAAATTAGTCAAATCATTCCAGGTGCATTTTTACTGGAGGAAAACCTCAGCTACTGAGCAGAGAGTAATCAGATCTGTGGCCCACTCCTGGAAGCAACTGAGAGATTCTTCAGCCAGACCCCTCTTCTTTTACCTCACTCCTTACATCGACGTCGTGGCCAGAACCCAAAAATGAGGCATTGGGAGGAATTAGGACAAACTTTTCTCTTTTTCTATAGCAAATTAATTTTCTCTAGAAATTCCCAGTGGAACTCAGCAACTTAAATTTTACTGAGATTTGAAGGAGTTTGTAGTACACATTATGTGTTTTGAGTCTTAACCCCAAGTTCAGAGTTAGCTTGGTTGGCCCAGTGGAAGTTGGGCCAGTAAACATTCCTTCCAGGTGATTCCAATTGTGGTGTTCCTTCTCGAAGACCCTGGTTCTGAGAGTACATATTCTGCCTACCAAAACAGGAGTTAGTAAGCATCTTACATGCACTAAAATCATACTAGGTAAAAACATAAGACATTTTAACTCTCTTGGCAAACTTCATTTTATAATTTTGGAAATAAAGCATGCACCTCAAAAGTATTTGCCGTTACTGCACAACAAATGCACAGGTACTGAATCATTGGAATAGATGTGAGAACTACAGAAATATAGAGGAAGGATAAATAATTTGCATTTGTAGTGATTTCTTCTGCAACGAAGTCAAAATGGATATTTCTATTTCCTTAAAGGCTAAAAGAATTTAGGTTGATGAATAGTTGTTTGACACAGAGAAACCCTATGAATACATATCCTATTGTGAAAACACAAAGGCCTAAAAGTGAGCAAAAGTTCAGTCCACTTGAAAAAGCTGGGGCCAAACTGACAAGACTCAAGAAGGATCCAGAGAGTGAGGCCCAGTGCTGACCAGTTAGCAGGCCTTGAGTACCAGGCAAGACGGGTCAATGAGCCACAGGTCTTTTGGAGAAGGAGAACAGCTTGTTTGGAGGTCTATCTGCAATAAGAAGATTATATTGGATGAGGGAGACTTGGAGAGCAAAAGATAAATTAGGAAGGTTTTCAAGAATCCAGATACAACAGGCCTTCATTACTGTCCCATTTGTAGTCAGCAGAAACCCTCAACAAATTATCCTTGCATTTGTACTCATAGTTCTTACCTAACCTTGGGGGTACTGTGAATGCATTTAATTAGCTTTCTTCAGAAAATTCCTGCAGAGGGATGGTCCCTTGAATCACATAGTATACATTTAGATAAATGACAACTCTTAGACCTAGTTCCATTGTTAAGGGTTGAATTGTGTCCTCCCCAAAAGAGATGTTTAAGTCCTAACTCCTGGTATCTATAAATGTGGCCTTATTGGGAAACAGGCTCTTTGCAGATGTACTCATGTAAAGAGGAGTCATTACTGTGCACCCTAATTCGAGTATGGCTGGTATCCTTATAAAAGAGAAGGGACACAGAGATAGAAACACACAGAGAGAAAATAGATATATAACAAGAGAAGCAGAGATTGGAGTGAGCATCTATAAGCCAAGGAATACCAAGGATTGCTAGCAAACAGTGGAAGTTAGAAGAGGCAAGAAGGATTCTCTCTCACAGGATTCAGAGGGAGCATGGCCCTGTCAACACCTTAATTTCAGACTTCTAGACTCCAGAATAGTGAGACCATACATTTCTATCATTTTAAGCCATCTAGTTTGTGTTCCTTTGTTACTGCAGCCCTAGGAACCTAATAGTTCTAGTAATAATTGTAATAATTAATTTTTGATGAGCTCTTACTATGTGCTGAGGGCTACAGTGAGCTCTTAATGCATTACAGTATAGTACAGTATAGGCCTCACAGTGAGCACTATCTGGCGGATATTACTATTATCCTTTTCATATAAATAAGAGAGTGAGAAATTGAAAAACCTGTCTAAGGTTACAGTGCTAAGGTCAATTTCAGAGCTAGTGTACTATAGCCTCACAGCAGGATAGAAGTCTCCTGGCTTCTCCACGCAGACAGAGCAGGGCAGAGTCAAAAGCTCTGTAAGCAAGATGATGAGCAGTTTTCAATTCAGTAATCATACACTGAACATTAGTGAAAGTCAGGAGGTCCCATGCCGGGAGCAGGGGACACCAGCAGGAATATGACATTGATCTCATTTTTTTTAGTTTGCTGAATATATCATACTTTAGTGGTCCATCACCCAGAATGAATCTTTTATCTTCCTTACCACAGTTGCTTATAACTGGGCTTAATCCCCAAAGATAGGGAACAATCTTTTGAAATAGATACTTTTTATTCTTGGTGAGGGATTCTGTAACAAACATGGAGCTCTTTTCATTCCTCATAGGCTGTATTCCTTCCTATTCTTTATTTTTTTATTTTTTTTATTTTTTAGTTAACATATAGTGTAATAATAATTTCAGGAATAGAACTTAGTGATTCATCACATACATATAACCCCCAGGGCTCATCCCAACAAGTGCCCTCCTTAATACCCCTTACCCCTTTAGCCCTTCCTCCCACTCAGCACCCAGTGGCAGCCCTCAGTTTTTTCTCTGTATTTAAGAGTCTCTTATTGGGGCGCCTGGGTGGCTCAGTCGGTTAAGCGTCCGACTTCGGCTCAGGTCATGATCTCACGGTCTGTGAGTTCAAGCCCCGCGTCAGACTCTGTGCTGACAGCTCAGAGCCTGGAGCCTGCTTCAGATTCTGTGTCTCCCTCTTCTCTCTGACCCTCCCCTGTTCATTCTCTGCCTCTCTCTCTGTCAAAAATAAACATTAATGTTCATCTGTTTTGTATCTTAAATTCCACATATGAGTGAAATCATATATTTGTCTTTCTCTAACTGACTTATTTTGCTTGGCATAATACACTCTGGTTCCATCCATGTTGTTGCAAATGGCAAGATTTCATTCTTTTGGATCACTGAGTAATATTCCGTTGTGTATATATACCACATTTTCTTTATCCATTTATCATTTGATGGACATTTGGGCTCTTTCCCTACTTTGGCTATTGTCAATAGTGCTGCTATAAACATTGGGGTGCATGTGCCCCTTTGGATCAGCACTTGTGTATACTTTGGATAAATAGTAGTGCAGTTGCTGGGTCATAAGGTAGTTCTATTTTTAGTTTCTGAAGAACCTCCATACTGTTGTCCAGAGTGGCCGCATCAGTTTGCATTCCCACCAGCAGTGCAAAAGGGTTCCCCTTTCTCTGCATCCTTGCCAACATGTGTTGTTGCCTGAGTTGTTAATTTTAGACATTCTAACTGGTGTGCGGTGATATCTCATTGTGGTTTTGATTTGTATTTCCCTGATGATGAGTGATGTTGAGCATTTTTTCATGTGTCTGTTGGCCATCTGGATGTCTTCTTTGGAGAAGTGTCTATTCATGTCTTTTGGTCATTTCTTCACTGGATTATTTGTTTTTTGGATGTTGAATTTGGTAAGTTCTTTATAGATTTCGGATACTAACCCTTTATCTGATATGTCATTTGCAAATATCTTCTCCCATTCCATAGTTTGCCTTTTGGTTTTGCTGATTGTTTCCTTTGCTGTGCAGAAGAAGCTTTTTGTCTTGATGAGTTCCCAATAGTTTATTTTTGCTTTTGCTTCCCTTGCCTCTGGAGACATGTCAAGTAAGATGTTGAGGTGGCTGAGGTCAAAGAGGTTGCTGCCTGTTTTCTCCTTTAGGGTTTTGATGGCTTCCTGTGTTATGTTTAGGTCTTTCATCCATTTTGAGTTTATTTTTTGTGTATGGTTTAAGAAAGTGCATTTTCTGCATGTTGCTATCCACTTTTCCCAACACCATATGCTGAAGAGACTTTTTTCCACTGGATATTCTTTGCTGCTTTGTCAAAAATTAGTTGGCCATACGTTTGTGGTCCATTTTGGGTTCTGTATTCTGTCCATTGATCTATGTGTCTGTTCTTGTGCCAGTACCATACTGTCTTGATGATTACAGTTTTGTAATACAGCCTGAAGTCTGGAATTGTGATGCCTCCAATTTCGGTTTTCTTTTTCAGGCTTGCTTTGTCTATTCAGGGTGTTTTCTCATTCTGTACAAATTTTAGGATTATTTGTTCTAGCCTTGTGAAGAATGCTGGCCTTATTTTGATAGGGATTGCATTGAATATGCAGATTGCTTTTGGGTAGTATTGGCATTTTAACAATACTTGTTCCTTGAATCCGTGAGCATGCACTGTTTTTCCATTTTTTTGCGTCTTCTTCCATTTCTTTCATAAGCTTTCTATAGTTTTCACTATATAGATTTTTCACCTCTTTGGTTAGGTTTATTCCTAGGTATTTTATGGTCTTGGTGCAATTGTAAATGGGATCGATTCCTTGATTTCTCTTTCTGCTGGTTCATTATTGGTGTATAGAAATGTAACTGATTTCTGTGCATTGATTTTATGTCCTGCAACTTTGCTGAATTCATGGATCAGTTTTAGCAGAATTTTGGTTGAATCTCTTGGGTTTTCCTCATAGAGTATCATGTTGTCTTCGAAGAGTGAAAGTCTGACTTCCTCCTTGCTGATTTGGATGCCTTTTATTTCTTTGTGTTGTCTGATTTCTGAGGCTAGGACTTACAATACTATGTTGAATAACAATGGTGAGAGTGGACATCTTTGTGGTGTTCCTGACCTTAGGGGGAAATCCCTCAGCTTTTCCCCACTGAAGATGGCATTAGTGATTAGAGGATTTTGTATAAGGCCTTCATGATCTTGAGGTATGATCCTTCTCTCTCTACTTTCTTGAGGATTTTTATCAAGAAAGGATGCTGTATTTTGTCAAATGCTTTTACAGCATCTGTTGAGAGGATCATGTGGTTCTTATCCTTTCTTTTATTAATGTGATGTATCACATTGATTGATTTGAGGATATTGAACCAGCCCTGCATCACAGGAATAAATCCCACTTGATCATGGTGAATAATTCTTTTAATGTATTGTTGGATCCGGTTTGCTAGTATCTTGTTGAGAATTTTTGCATCCATGTTCATCTGGGAAATTGGTCCATAGTTCTTTTTATTTATTTATTTTTAAGTGTTTTAATGTTTATTTATTTTTGAGAGAGAGAAAGAGAGAGCAGAGTGAGAGGAGACACAGAATCAGAAGGAGGCACCAGGATCTCACAAACCACGAGATCATGACCTGAGCCAAAGTCAGACGCTTAACCATTGGCACCACCCAGGCGCCCCTATAGTTCTCATTTTTGGTGAGGTCTTTACCTGGTTTTGGAATCAAGATAATGCTGGCCTCACAGAATCAGTGTGGAAGTTTTCCTTCCATTTCTATTTTTTGGAACAGCTTCAAAATCATAGGTATTAACTCTTTAAATGTTTGGTAGAATTCCCCTGGAAAGCCATCTGGTTCTGGACTCTTGTTTGTTGGGAGATTTTTGATTACTGATTCAATTTCTTTACTGGCTATGGGTCAGTTCAAATTTTGTATTTCTTTCTGTTTCAGTTTTGGCAGTTTATATGTTTCTAGGAATTTGTCCATTTCTTCCAGATTGTCCAATTTGTTCGCATATAATTGCTCATAATATTGTCTTATTATTGTTTGTATTTCTGTGGTGTTGGTTGTAATCTCTCCTCTTTCATTCATGATTTTATTGATTTGGATCCTTTCCTTTTTTTTTTTTTTTTTTTATTTTTGTTCACTCTGGCTAGGGGTTTATCAATTTTGTTAATTCTTTCAAAGAACCAGCTCCTGATTTCATTGATCTGTTCTACTGTTTTTTTTTTTAATTTTGATATTATTGTTTTCTGCTCCAATCTTTATTATTTCCCTTCTTCTACTGATTTTGGGCTTTATTTTCTGTTCTCTTTCCAACTCTTTTAGGTATAAGTTTAGGTTGTCTATTTGAGACGTTTCTTCCTTCTCTCTATATAGTATAGAGAGATTGCTATATACTGGATTGCTATATCCTTCCCTCTTATGACTTCGTTTGCTGCATCCCAGGGGATTTGGGCTGTCTTGTTTTCATTTTCACTGGTTTCCGTGTACTTTTTAATTTCCTCTTTAATTTCTTGGTTAACCCATTCATCCTTTAGTAAGATGTTCTTTAATCAAGTATTCATGGTCTTTCCAAATTTTTTCTTGCAGTTGATTTTGAGTTTCTTAGCATTGTGGTCTGAAAATATGCAAGGTATAATCTCGATTTTTTGTACTTGTTGAAAGGTGATTTGTGACCCAGTTATGATCTATTCTGGACAATACTCCATGTGCACTTGAGAAGAATGTGTATTCAGCTGCTTTAGGATACTACACTTGATCTTAGCCAAAAGGCCGAGAAGCGATCAGCTGCTTTAGGATGAAATGATCTGAATATATCTGTTAAATCCATCAAAGCCATTATGTCCTTGTTGATTTTCTGCTTCAATTATCTGTCCATTGTTGTCAGTGGGATGTTGAAGTCCCATACTATTATGGTATTATTTTCAATGAGTTTCTTTATGTTTGTGATTAGTTGATTTATATATTTGGTTACCACCACACTGGGGGCATAAATATTTAGAGGTGTTAGATCTTTGTGGACAAACCAGTTAATTACACTATAATGTCCTTTTTCTTCATCTCTTGTAATAGTCTCTATTTTAAAATCTAGATTGTCTGATATAAGTATGGCTACTCCAGCTTTTTTTTTTTTTATGACCATTAGCATGATAGATCGTTCTCCATCCCCTTACTTTCAATCTGCAAGTGTCTTTAGGTGTCTTTAGGTCTGAAATGGGTCTCCTGTAAACAGCATATAGATGGATGGATCTTGTTTTCTTATCCCTTCTGTTATTCTATATATTTTATTGGAGCATTTAGTCATTGACATTTAGAGTGAGTATTGAAAGATATTAATTTATTGCCATTGTGTTGCTTGTAGAATTGGAGTTTCTGGTGGTATTCTCTGGTCTTTTCTAGTCTTTGTTGCTTTTGATCTTTTGGGTTTTGTTTCATCTTTTCTCCCCTCAGAGAGTCCCCCTTAAAATTTCTTGCAGGGCTGGTTTAGTGGTCACAAACTCCTTTAATTTTTCTTTGTCTGGGAAACTTTTTATCTCTCCTTCTATTTGGAATAGAATATCCTTTTGAATATCCTCCTTGCTGGATAAGGAATTCTCAGCTGCATATTTTTCTGATTCAGCACATTGAATATAGCCTGCCACTCCTTTCTGGCCTTCCACGTTTCTGGGGATAGGTCTTCTGTGAACCAGATCTGTCTTCCCTTATAGGTTAAGGACTTTTTGGCCTTGCTGCTTTCATAATTCTTTCCTTTTGTGTGTATTTTGTGATTTTGACTATGATATGCCTTGTTTTTTGTTGAATCTAATGCGAGTTCTCTGTGGTTTTTGGATTTTAATGTCTGGGTGCTTCCCTGGATTAATAACATTTTCTAACCATAATTTGTTCACATAAACCTTCTGACCCCTTTTCTCTCTCTTCATCTTCTAGGAATCCTTTGATTTGGATGTTATTTCTTTTTAATGAGTGAGTGAGTTCTCTAAGTCTTCTATGATGATCTTTTGTCTTTATTTCTCTTTTTTTTTTCTGCATCAGTATTCTCTATAATTCTATCTTCTAAATTGCTGATTCACTGCTCTCCTTCATCCATCCTTGCCATTATGGCATCTATTTGAGTTTGCATCTCAGTTATAGCATTTTTAACTTCGTCCTGACTAGATTTTATTTTTTATCTCTGCAGAAATGGATTCTATGCTTTTTTTCAACCCCAACTAGTATTCTTATATTTGTGGTTCTAAATTCTAGTTCAGACATCTTGCTTATATCTGTGTTGATTAAGCCTCTTGCTGTCATTTCTTCCTGTTCTTTCTTTTGAGGGGAATTACTACATTTTGTCATTTTGGAGGAAGAAAAAAGTTAATAAAATTAAAAATTAAAAATTAAAAACAAAACAAAAAGTCAAATAAAGGAAGCTAGATCCTAGGTGTGTTTTGGTCTGCTTCTTGAAAGAAGCTTGATAGAATAGAGAAAAAAGGGAAACAAAAGAAAAAAAGGTAATAAAAAATTTAAAAACTAAAAAAAAGTATATAATAAAATCGAATAAAATGAAATAAAATGAAATAGAATAAAAAAATAAAAAATAAAGTAAAAAAAATAAAAACTAAATTTTCTCTTTTTGTATGCAAGAATGAGGGGAAAAAGCAAGAAAGAAAAAAAAGGAAACAATTTAAGCAAAAACAGAAGCAAACAATGAAGAAATAAATGAACTCTCAAACAGAGTGAAACCTGAATGAAGTTACATCCAGTTTCCCCTAGAACTGAAACTATGAAGCCTTTTGTAATCCATACACCAAGCAGGTGGAGTGACCTGTGCTGGACTTCTTGGGAATATGCTTGGAGGGTGCAGTTGGGCGGGTCTTGGTCTAATGGCTCCATTCTCCACTAGGTGGCCCTGCTTATCTTACTGCGGTGGATCAGTGTGGCAGTCATGCATGTGTGCAGGGAGAGATGGAAATGGTTTCACTCAGCTCCCTAGTCTCTGGCACAGGAATTTTGCACTCTCACTGCCTTGTGATGAAGCACCCCTCCTTTGTCTCAGGCCTCTGTCCACTCCCTGCCTTTACCTTGTCCATGTCCAAGCTCTCCACCTGCCAGGTGGCACCTTCCTCTAGAGTTTCATGTCAGATAACTTGTGTTTCAAGACCCCATGCTTCAGAGACACCTGCAGTTTGGACCCACACCCACACCCTGGGGGAGGGTCTCACTGAGCAATGGCCAGGTGCCAGCTTGCCCCAGAAAATGTTTGTGTGATGGCACAGCAGCAGAGGTTCAGAGATTATGGCAAACCACAACATAGCCAGTGCCAGATTTCATCACACTCTGGCAACTTTGCCCCAATACCAACAAATGTGGCTGCTCTCCAGGGTCTGCTGGGACCTTTGCCTGTGGGGAGGCTGTATGGCCTCTACCAAATGCACTCCAAGCAAGGGAACCGCTTCTCCCCATGTGGCACATGGACCCCTCAGGCCCCGCTGCTTGCTCCCTGGAATTCACCCTACTTCCTCACCAGAGCACCGCCAGGCACTGATCTCTGAAACTTCAGACTCTGTGCTCCACTGTTATAGAATCCTGGTGGTATTGAAACCCTCTCCTTTCTTCCCATCAATAGTTTTGGGGAACATATTTCTTATTCATTTCCCTGCTAGTGTTTTCACTCTTTCTCTCCAGCTACTTTTGGGGGAGTGCTTTTCTTGCATGATCTCAATGCACCGTACTCTCCCCCTTTCTTTTTCTCTTTCTCTCTCCTCTCTTCTCAAAAAAAGCTCCCTACCCTCCATCTCTTTTCTCTCCCCCAGTTCACCTCTCCCATCATGCGCCTGCCGAGTTCTGTGGCTCAAGTTATGTAGATTGTTGTGTTAATCCTCAGATCAATTTCCTAGGTGTTCAAAATGGTTTAGTGCTATCTAGCTCCCTCCTTCATATTCTTTAAAGGCATAGGGATGTGCAACTAGTTGGCAGAGCTTAGGGAAGGCAATTCTTCTCAAAATTATTCCCTTTACAGGGTGCCTGGGTGGCTCATTTGGTTAAGCAACTGACTTTGGCTCAGGTCATGATCTCACAGTTCATGAGTTCAAGCCCCATGTCGGGCTCTGTGCTGACAGCTCAGAGCCTGGAGCCTACTTCAGCTTCTGTGTCTCCCCCTCTCTCTACCCCTCCCCTGCTCATGCTCTGTGTCTCTCTGTCTCTCAATAATAAATAAGTGTTAAAAAATTTAGGGGTGCCTGGGTGGCTCAGTCGGTTAAGCATCCGACGTCAGCTCAGGTCGTGATCTCACGGTCCGTGAGCTTAAGCCCCGCATCAGGCTCTGTGCTGAGAGCTCAGAGCCTGGAGCCTGTTTCAGATTCTGTGTCTCCCTCTCTCTGCCCCTTCCCCACTCATGCCCTGTCTCTCTCTGTCTCTCAAAAATGAATAAACATTAAAAAATTTTTTTTAAAAATTAAAAAAAAATGATTCCCTTTAGGTTCAACTTTTGTGATTTACTTTTGAGGTCAAAACCTCAAAAATTGCTTCCTAACAAGGTGTTCATCCACTCTTGTAAAATAAGATGTGCCCTTTTATGGGTCTTTTACATTCTGTTTCATTGATATGTCTTAAAGAGTTCTACACCCCATCACATCAGCCTCACTGTTAGTGCCGATGTTGACCTTGTCCCATACTGGTGCTTCAACTTGAGAAGAATGCACAGTGGCAATGAAGAGGGTGAAAATGGAGAGAGGGCATGGTAAAAGAAAATGAAATATGGTCAGTAAATACAACATGATGTATTTACAGCTTTAATAGAAGTATGTAGAAAGAGGAAAAGTAATACATAAAAACACCTGAAGATCTTTGCCAGGATTTTTGGCAATGCTTTCATAGAAGACCTATTGAGTCTAAAGGTTGTGATAAATTTCTCCAGTGGAGGAAGTGGGAGAAGAGAATTTCTGATGAATGAATGTGTATTAAATATTATAAATGCAGATCTAGAGAGCATTAATGGAATTAATGGAATTGGACCTAGAGAGCATTGGTGATACACCAATGGCTATACTGTTGTGAGTGTTTTGTCCTGGGTATAGGCAGTTGTTGTTTGTTTGTAGAGAAGAGTATTTGACCACTAACTTTTTTTTTTCCAATATATGAAATTTATTGTCAAATTGGTTTCCATACAACACCCGGTGCTCATCCCAAAAGGTGCCCTCCTCAATACCCATCACCCACCCTCCCATCCCTCCCACCCCCCATCAACCCTCAGTTTGTTCTCAGTTTTTAACAGTCTCTTATGCTTTGGCTCTCTCCCACTCTAACCTCTTTTTTTTTTTTCCTTCCCCTCCCCCATGGGTTTCTGTTAAGTTTCTCAGGATCCACATAAGGGTGAAACCATACGGTATCTGTCTTTCTCTGTATGGCTTATTTCACTTAGCATCACACTCTCCAGTTCCATCCACGTTGCTACAAAAGGCCATATTTCATTCTTTCTCATTGCCACGTAGTATTCCATTGTGTATATAAACCACAATTTCTTTATCCATTCATCAGTTGATGGACATTTAGGCTCTTTCCACAATTTGGCTATTGTTGAGAGTGCTGCTATAAACATTGGGGTACAAGTGCCCCTGTGCATCAGTACTCCTGTATCCCTTGGGTAAATTCCTAGCAGTGCTATTGCTGGGTCATAGGGTAGGTCTATTTTTAATTTTCTGAGGAACCTCCACACTGCTTTCCAGAGCGGCTGCACCAATTTGCATTCCCACCAACAGTGCAAGAGGGTTCCCGTTTCTCCACATCCTCTCCAGCGTCTATAGTCTCCTGATTTGTTCATTTTGGCCACTCTGACTGGCGTGAGGTGATATCTGAGTGTGGTTTTGATTTGTATTTCCCTGATAAGGAGCGACGTTGAACATCTTTTCATGTGCCTGTTGGCCATCCGGATGTCTTCTTTAGAGAAGTGTCTATTCATGTTTTCTGCCCATTTCTTCACTGGGTTATTTGTTTTTCGGGTGTGGAGTTTGGTGAGCTCTTTATAGATTTTGGATACTAGCCCTTTGTCTGATATGTCATTTGCAAATATCTTTTCCCATTCCGTTGGTTGCCTTTTAGTTTTGTTGGTTGTTTCCTTTGCTGTGCAGAAGATTTTTATCTTCATAACGTCCCAGTAATTCATTTTTGCTTTTAATTCCCTTGCCTTTGGGGATGTGTCAAGTAAGAGATTGCTACGGCTGAGGTCAGAGAGGTCCTTTCCTGCTTTCTCCTCTAGGGTTTTGATGGTTTCCTGTCTCACATTCAGGTCCTTTATCCATTTTGAGTTTATTTTTGTGAATGGTGTCAGAAAGTGGTCTAGTTTCAACCTTCTGCATGTTGCTGTCCAGTTTTCCCAGCACCATTTGTTAAAGAGACTGTCTTTTTTCCATTGGATGTTCTTTCCTGCTTTGTCAAAGATGAGTTGGCCATACGTTTGGACCACTAACTTTTTAATAATAATGGTGAAAATATTAAGCAGACTGACTTTTTTTAAATAAAGTAATTTTCATTTTATTATTTTTTAAAGTCAGCTTTATGCCAAATGTGGGGCTTGAACTGATGACTCCAAGATCATGAGTTGTATGCTCTGACTGAGCCAGCCAAGTACCCCAAGCAGGTTGACTTTTAATAGGTCATACTATGCATTTACTTTTTTCTACAGAAAAAGTACCACTTATTTCATGCACCTAGAGGGCACAATTCTCATCATTCTCCCTTGACAAACTGTTGTGAAGGGAGAATATTAGACTAGAGTATAGTGGACAAAATGGGAGGAAGTTTCCGTGAGACTATAAAGAAGATATTTAATATTTTCCTAAACCTAGTTAAAGTCACCAGAGGACTTAACTTTGTGTCATTTTTACTTTTAATGTTTGTTAATTTTCTATTATAAATAAAAACATATTCATTGTCAAAAATATGAAAATTAGCATAAAATGTAACAGGAAAATTTGGGTATTCATGTTCCACCCTTGTAGTGAACATTTGTTAATATTTTAGTTAATATTTTGGTTATTTCTGTCTAGTATTTTTTCATGCACATATATTATGTATGTTCATATTTTACATTTTTGTTCATGATTTAAGTGCAGTTTGATATCCTGCTTTTCACTTAGCTATCATAACATTTTCCCATACAAGTAAAATTTATTTAAAGCCATTATTACTTTTCCTTAATATTCCATTATCAGATGCATACAGTTTTGTAATATTGTAATATGTAATGCAAAAGAAGAAGCTTATGGGATTGAATTCAGTTTGGAGACCCTGTAATAAGCCTGAAAATACAAAGATATTATCAATGTTTTCCATAAGCTTACAATCTACATTATTCATCTATAGAACTCAAAAACTAACTCAATGAAGTTTGCTTCAAGAAATCAACCTCCACGTACCTTATTGCCTTGTGCCCTACTATTCTCCTAAATTAGAATTAGTCCCAAAATATGACTGGATAACACAGAATGTATTAAAGTTATATTTGTTTATTGACACAAGCTTTTTCCTTACCCTTTTTTTCAACATTTGGAGAAAAAATATATTGAGGAAAGTTAAAGAGTTTGATATAAGAAATAGGTTAAAGATAAAGTAATATTTTTTTTTGGTATTATAGCTTAGTGAAACTGATGAGAATTCCATATATATTTTAGTAGCAGGGTATCCATATAAAAGGAGAAACTGTCATTGTGCCCTTGTTGAACATTTGTAAGATTGGGTTCACATTGAAGCCCTGCATGTTCATTTTTGATGCACAGTTACCCTTCTCTTTTTAACTCGTGAATCAGTTGTGTACTCTACCTGCTCTTTACCTGGTCTGGATCTGAGATCTGAATATGAGTAAAGATATGCATGATTCATTCTAATTTGATGAATGGGGTGCCTGATGCTGAAGTGGCTCAGAAGGGATCACTTTGGATTAGGAGGGAATAGTTATGGGGCATTGCCACCTGCAAATTTGTTCATGGCTTTGCCTGAGTTTACAGCTGAGCTTTGGGCTGAAAAGCTCTTAAACATGATTTATCAACAGCTTCAGAAGTCTCCATGGGGTCTGTACTAATTCAACCAGGACTTTCTGCTACTGAAAATAATTTAAGCACCACTTTCCAAGGGCATCCATGACCTTCACAGATCGATTTAACAGGTCATTTCAAAGTTAAAAAACAAACAAGTATTTTCAAAGCCACTAGGTAAAGTACTTTTAATTTCAACTGCAGTCTCATTCACATTATACCACATCACACATGGTAGAATTTGCTTCCTTCCTACTTTCTGTGATATGAGTTCTGTTGCAGTTTTATTGTAATGAGAAGACACTTTCTCAGGGTTATAAAATCTACTCACCATATCAGAACTTCATTTTGGGGCAAAATCTGGTTTCCATATGAGACAGCAGGACTACAACTAAGATACTGCCAGCTATGTGATCAAATAGGTTTTAAATTTTCAACTTTGCGACTCCCATCAATTGCCAAGGAGATAATACTGCTCTTTTGGGGTAACACAGGATAAAGCTGTTTGGTTAACAAGTTTGAATTTTAATAGTTTGAATTCATTTTGTTAAATGCTCAAATATTACTTGAATCAATACATTTTAGAAAATGAAATATTCTATTGGGGTTAATCTTATCGTGAATAAAAAGATATATATATATATATATATATATATATACACACACACACAGAGAATTAAGGTATGTACAGCATATTTATAGTATATATAGCAAATAAAAACATATATACAGTATCTATCTATCTATATATTTACTACCTTGTATTTGTATGAAGCGTTCATCTACTTCAAGGTATTTTCCTCATTTAAGCCTTTTAGAAACTATATGAAATAAATAGGTCAGGGAAAAGGTTTTTATTACCATTGGACATGACATAAAGCTTAGAAATCTTTTGAATGACTTTTTCTGATAAAAGAACCTAATTCTTCAATGATTGAATTTACATAATAGCTTGAATTCTAATAATGGAATATTTTAGGGAAAGGTCAAAGTAAAAAACACATTGGGATCTATTCTGTCTTCTTTGCCTTTGAAAATCTGAAGAAAAGACTCTTCTGGGTACAGAAATGAGAAGTTGGCTCTTAGTGATCAACTTTCTTCTTTTAAGGCAATCTTTGAACCAAAGGGGAACTTTTCTTACTATAGTGATGCATCCTGAGGGAGACATGTTAATTATATGCACCAATTTCCTTTGTGTACCTGTGTATCCGTCAGGGTAGGCTAGGTTACACTGCAGTAAAAGCAACCCCCAATTTTAGGCCCTAATAATAATAAATTCTCTGTGTCAATGTCCAGTGAGCTGTGGCCATCCATGATAAAAGGACAGCCTCTGTCTAGAACACTGTTGGTCTCAAGTAGAGGGAAAACAGGCTTGGTAATCCACAAACTGCCCCTTCAGAGTTCTAATTGAAAAATTACATGGCCAGGCTCATGCCAATGAATACAGGGATATATTTTGCTGCTGCTAGAAGGGAAAGCTAATGATTGTTAATACTAAAATCTACCATAACCTACTTGAAAAGGCCATTATGAAATAGGAAGGTGGCTTTGACGAAATTTTAAGAAACAACATTTTGACTTTTGCTTCCAGATCTATGGAATGACTGGCTAAAGACCAGCGCTTCTGGTGAGAACAGAAACATGTGTGTGTGTGTGTGTGTGTGTGTGTGTGTGTGTATACTGTATATATATACAGTATATACAGTGTGTGTATATATATGTATATATATATATATATATACTGTATATATATATACAGCCAGTATATATATATATATATATATATATACTGACTGCTAAGAAGCACATAGTGAGAGACTCAGAAGCCAAGGACAGGTCAGCTGAGGAAACTGAGAAGCCAGTAGAGTTTAAAACAATCTTATGAGACTAAGTAGACAAAAATTGGAGCTTGAGAGTGCCAAAACACCTAAGATTTGAGAACCCAAGGTTATAGACAGAAGAGAGGTGCAAAGAAGCAAGTCCACAGTCTACAGCAATTTTTCCTTTGGGGTATTTGTTGAGTCCTAAAACTGCACAGAAGCCAAGAAGATAAGTGCTAAAAAGCTAAGCAGAACTGAATTTTTAATAGAAACAATAGAAGTAAAAAGAAAATGAAATGACATGTTTAACATGTAGAGAAGAAAATTATCTGCCAATTTAGATTTATGAACAAAGTAAAAATATCCTTTAAATGATAAAGTTATTTTTATTCAAGCAAAAACTAGAGAATTTATTGCCAGCAGACCTGAATTGAAATAAATCCCGTTAGGCAGAAGAAAAACAACAGAAGACAAAAAATAGGGAAAAATGAAAGAAAAATGGAAGAGGTGGATATGTGAGTAAACCTAAGTGAAAACAATGATACAAATAATGTCTCAAGGTATTTAATCATATGTAGAATTAAAGTTTGTACAATAATAACACAAAATGTAGGAGATAAGAAAATAAAGTGTTTTAAGGACATACCATTATCTGGAAAGTGACAAAGTTCTAATTTATGTCCAATTCTAATAAATTGAGGATCTCTAATGTTATCCTTATAAGTGAAAGAATGTACGGCCTGTTATGCATTGTTGCAAGAAAGAAAGGAAGGTGTGAATAGAAAAGAATATGTGAGAAAACTAGAAATAAAGAGTAAGATGATATATTTAAATCTAAGTATAGAAGTTCCTGCATTAAATGTAAACAATATAAATTTTCCCTTTAAAAGAAAAATTGTTGTTAGATTGGATGAAAAACAAAACACATCTATAAGCTATTTGACAGAAATATACCTTAAATAAAAGGAAATATTGAAACAGAAATGTTGAAAATCAAGTGTTAGGAAAAATGATAGCACGTAGACACCAACAAAAAGTTATAACTAAATTAGTATCAGATTAATGCTGAGCTATTAAGAAAGTTTCAATACATTTTAAGCTAAAAAAATCATAGAGAGTATTTCCTTTGATCTTATTAGAATTAAAGCTGAGAATCAATTACAAAATAACTACAAATGTTTCTGAATTTTGGGGAGCAAGCAGCACACTTTTATTTTAAGAAGAATAAAACTATGAGTAAAAAGCCACAAGAGAATGAGAAAATATTTTGCATTGACTTATAAAAACATAAAACGTATACAAACTTTGTGATGCATAAATATCAAAACAAGAAAAAAGTCTTATATTCATAGATTAAAGATTGAGCTACATACATGTAGTTGTTTTATTTTATTTTAAAGTTTATTTATTTATTTTGAGAGAGAAAGAGAGCATGTGGGAGAGTGCAGGGGGGGCAGAGAGAGAATCCCAAGCAGGCTCTGCACTGTCGGTGCCGAGCCTGATGCAGGATTTGAACTCATAAACCTTGAGATCATGACCCGAGCTGAAATCAAGAGTCAGACACCTAACTGACTGAGCCACCCAGGTGCCCATATAGTAATTTATTTTATGACAAAGGTGACACTAAATGTAGGGAGAAAAGTATGAGTTTTTCTAGAAATTGATAAATTCAATAAGTTGGATATCTATATGAAATAAATGGATATTTACTCTTTACCTCACATAACAGATACAGTCAAATTCTAGTAAAATATAAAATAAAAACAATAAGACTTCTAAAAGTTTTTAAAGAATGTTTTATAACAATAGCATTTCTTTTTTTTATTAAAAAAAATTTTTTTTACCATTTATTTTCAACAGAGAGAGAGACAGAGTGTGAGCAGGCAAGGGGTAGAGAGAGAGGGAGACACAGAATCTGAAGCAGGCTCCAGGCTCTGAGCTGTCAACACAGAACCCGACGCAGGGCTCGAACTCACGAACCCGCAAGATCATGACCTGAGCTGAAGTCAGACGCTCAGCTGACTGAGCCACCAAGGCACCCCTAACGATAGCATTTCAAAAGCACAAAGAACTAATCATATATGTATGTGATTTAGAATATGCAAAGAATTCTTACAGATCAATAAGAAAATGAAAGACAACCAAGTAGAAAACTGGACAAAAAGTTGAACAACATTTCACAAAGAGAATATTCAAACTGTCATAAACATATGGAAAGATACTTCAGTCTCATTAGTAATCAAGAGAACTCAAAGTAAAACCAAAATAAGATAGTACTACACACCCACCATAATGGTTGAAATTTAAAAGCTGGACAGTACTAATTTTGATGACAATTTAGAGCAAGGGGAACTCTTATGCACTAAAATAATAAAACTTATTTGAAAAATTGCTTGGGAGAATCTAAATGCCATTTGACCAACAATTCCATTGTTATACCCAACAGAAATGTGTGTTTATAGACACCAAAAGACTTATTCAAGAAGATTTGTAGCAGGATTATTTTTCATAGCCCCCAACTGAAAACAACCTAAATGTCTATCACCAGTAGAATGGATAAATTGTGATATAATCATATAAGGAAAAACCAATCATCAGTGAGAATGAATGATTATTGCTTAATGAAACAACATGGATAAGTTTCAAAAACCTAATATTAACTAAAAGGAACCAGATGCAAAAAAGAGTTCATATCACATAGTGAAGTCCTGAAGCAGGAAATACTAATCAATGGTGATGAAGTTAGAGTAATTGTTACCTGGGTAACAAGTGTACTGATTAGGCGGGGTCATGGAGATAGCTTATTATTATTGTCCTATTTCTTGATCTATGAATTGGTTACACAGGTGTGTTCATTTGTGAAAATTCATTGAGCAGTATATTTGTGTATGCCATACTTAGATGAAATTTTACACTTAAAAAAAAGTAATGTTTTAGGTTAGAGCAACATGTTTTTAAGAGCTACTTGGTGACAAATGGAGGGCCATATACAGAATGTGATTCTAATTCCCTTTCTCATCTTACTCCTTTATTTTGCTCTTGAAATAGAAACGTATTTATTTTCCCCCTCCATTACCAGAAATGTGGCAAGTTTAGACTAAACGGTAGCTTCTTTTCTCCGGATTTAATTTATCTTTCTGCAAATCACCCAGATTGATGTCTCTGGATATATATATAGAATGCCCATGAAAAAATCAGATATCAAAATGGAAAAAGAGCACAGAATGAACTTGTTTCTTTTTACTTTGTACCTTTTGAGAATGTAAATATGAATCAGCAAGTTTTAGAGGTTGAGTCTTCTAAGAGTGGCAAAGGGGAAGAATAAGTGCAGGAATTCACTGCTTCAAGACACTCAAGAGTGTGTATAGATAGAGGTATAGTAGATATCAAGGGGAATGAAGGGAAGAATGATAAAATATTCTGAGATTTGGTTTCTCCAGCACTGAAACTGCAAACAGATGTAAAGACAAATTTTCATTTTTTCTCGGTGAATCATGTTCTCCACAGTGGCTCTGTGACAGATTTTGCATCCAGTTTTTCCTTGAAATAATCACCTAGTAAGGTCTTTGCTGGTATTGTAACTTGCTTAATGCTCTATTGTGTGCAACCTGCAGCCTGGCAGGAGCATGACAGGGGCAGAAAGTACAGGCAGAAAGGGTCTCTAGGCCAGAAAGGAGCAAACCCAGAGAGAGTGGGTAGGAATTTATAATTTTCCTGCCATCACCTTACAATCATCTATATTACTGTCATTCTGCCTTTCTGTATTTTTGGGCTTTCTTTCTTTCTTTTCTTTTTTTTACATTGTTGGAAAAATAAATTGTATCTTATTCTGTTCTAGAAGTGATTGCGATATGACAAATGCACCAAAAAGCAGCTATTCAGTTTTGGACAGGACTAGGGTGACCCCGGCCTCCAGGTTGGCCTGTCTATTTAGTGGTTCCATTTACTCTCAAAAGTGTTCCAGTTTGTCCAATACATTATATGGTCACCCAAGATCAGCATTATTGATTTTGAATGTGGACTTAAGGACTCGATGGGTGATTGTGCTGCTAAATCAAGGAGGAAATAAGGTATATTTTCATGCTGAAGAAATCCTTTCCTAAGAAGCAACAGCCAGCTTGTCTTAACAGTAAAATGTAGAGGCTTTTTACCAAAGTAATAGCTGCAACTAAGCGTGTTCTTCCACATAAACTTTAAGACTATGTAAGTATAGAAATATGCAGCTGTTGGCATGCATAACAAAGGGAGGCCACTTGTATATCAAATCTATGTAAGCTTTATATGATGATGTATATTTTAAAGTATAAAGATAGAAAATCTATGTGGCAGCTAGAAGGAGAGACTTTCAGACTTTTGTTAATTTACAAAATTCCATTTATTACATATCTAGTATCTTGTTTGATCCAGTAAATAATTTGTTTCACCTCTATGGGCTAATTTTTTCAAAAATATTGAATGCTTTGAGATAAAATTTGACTACTGTTACATGACTTGGCTTTATTTTCATCTTGATTTTTTTTCACCAGAAATAAAAATAGAACACCTTCTGTAAACTATTTGTACAGAAATAATAGCAATTAGGACTATGAGATGTCTCCCTTTCCTAGCTTTTAACCTCTCCCCTACCAAATTCTTCACTACCCTAAGGTAGAATTCTGCTTTTGGGTTTTATTCAGCAGCTGTTAATTATTTCCTGTGTTCACATATAGTATGTGGAAATTCCCTGCAGGACTCAGAGCAAGAACAGTGTCCGACATTGCCTTTTGACACGGTGGAGGAAGGCAGGAGCCCTGACTGTTATCCTTGGTTTGGCTAAATTTTAAGCAACTCCCTATATTTGTCCTTTTCTTCTCTTTGAGCTGACTGGTCTATTTGCTAACAAAGGATTTTTATGTTCAAGGAGAGGTTTACATTTTTATTAGAGTTAGAGCCCTCTCTGTTTTATGCTTATTTGGAGGGAAGAAATCTCACCGTTGAGCACACACAGATACCCCCCACACATATATTCACACACATACACAGACTCCAAACACTTGCCTTATAAAAATGTAATAAGTGAATAGAATTTCAGTGCTTAAATATCCATTTCTGTTCAAGAACTCCTTTGATTTCATATTTAAAGACACACTTGTTTCAGTATTAGTATGACATTATAAATTACTACCAGAGTCTAGCTTATTTTGTGTGTAAAATAGAAACCAAGTCCAAAAGGAGAAGGGAGTTGTATCTGCAGTTGCAGCTAGCCAGACTCTTCCGCGTCCCCTCTCATTAAGTGCCCTTTCCTGGTCCCATGCAGGATGTCAACTGTCATTATCTCATTGGCCTCCCACAGGTATAATTCTGCTCTTCATCTAGCCTGACCAAGATGAGGAACCAAGGCCAAGCAAGGTAGACCTTTTACATACAAACTTCTAATAGGAAACTTAGGGAAGAGAAAACACAGAAAACATGGAAATGGATGAATCCAATGATGAATGGGAAATACCTCATCTTTCTACTCTTAACCAAAGGTGATCACAAAGGGGCTGGGCAGGCAGAACCACATGGCTGACAGTCCTGGTTTCTGTACTGCCCTTACATCATCACCTTTGAGAAATCCTGGCTGGGACACACCTCCAGCCCTTTTTCCAATCTTTAAACTTTTCTTTACCTTCTTTATTTTCCCTATCTGCCCATAATTACCTAACTTAGTGGGGAAAATGGAAATCTCAGAGACAGGCAGCTTTCCAGAAAGATTCCCTTTCTCTTCCAATAAAAACCTTAGAACCACCCATTCTGCATTTTTAAATTAAAATGTGTTTATTGAAAAAATCTAGAAAATCAATTGTTAAAGAAAATAACAACTCACCTTCCAGAAATAGCCCATTCTTAGTATTTTAAAATATTTCTTTGTGACATAATGATCACTTTCCAGGACAATAAATATTACTCAAATATATTATGTAAATGGCTTTTCATTCTATTATGGTTTTATAATTTAATGTATAATTGTGGACATTAATATTATTTCTAATTTTGGGCTATTGGATGACATGATGAATGTCCTGGCATAGAAGTCTTTGGACTTTTGGAGGCATACCACCTGATGTATTACAGAAAGGCTATGCCAATTCCATTTCTACTAGTAAGTATGAGATAGGTTTATCCTGCCACATCTTTAGCAGAATTTACAATTTTTAACTATATATTTTCCAATTCAATAAGTAAAGAATGTGTATCCTCATGCTGAGGGGGAGCATTTAAAGCAAAACTCTGTTTACTTTATGGATTTATTAATTTTGTTCTGTGCTCATTAAAAAAAGGGGGAGGGTCCAGTTTATTATTTAGCCGTTATATGATTCATTTCTGTTATTAGCATCATTTTCCTTCTTTCTTTCCTCTTGTCCTCCTTTCCTTTTGTCCCTCCTTCCTTCTTTCCTTCCTGCCTTTCTCTCTCTTTTCTCTAAAGTAAACACGTTTCATTGGAAATACTTTTAAAAATAACATTAAACCAATAGTGCGTCCAAGATGAAACGGTTTTCTGTTGACTTTGATTTACAGTTTGGTGTAAGTATATAGTGCTTGCTCCTCTTAAGAAACAAAATATTTCTACTTTAAGATGTAAAAGAAAGAAAGAGGTCAACATTTAACAATCAGTTAATTTTTTTTTCTTTTAAAACATTTGGTTTCCTGTTCCCTGATAGTAGATCTAACAGTGTTTATAATAGAGACATTTATTTCTTTCTTTTCTGCCTGCTTCAATTTATGCTGAATCAAATGGTACCTAGATTCAATAGTACCTGAATTAATGAATAGGATATATAAGCAATGACATTTTAACTTCACAGTATAATATATAAGACACAGAGAAGCAGTCCAGCCTGTGAATTTCTTCTTTGCTACACCATCCACCATAAAAATCATTCAAAAATCTCTATTTTATTAGTAAGGACATTTGGGAAAGTTACTAATACTTCCCGAGCCTTAGATATCTCAAACGCAAAATGAGGGTCCTTGTTGGGCTTGGAATTTTGTTTTGTTTTCCCCTAACTTTTGAAAATAACTGTAGGTTCATATGCAGTTATAGGAAATAATGCAGAGTGACCCTATAGACCTTTTACTCAGTTTCTCCCAGATGGTAACACCTTGCATCACTAGCACAATATCACAACCAGGAAATTGATATTGGTTCAGTCCACTGACCTCATTCAGATTTCATCAGGTTTACACGCATGCCTGTGTACACTTTGTCTATACAGGCTAGCAGTTTTCTAATTGCCTGGCACCTGCCTACCACATAGTATGTCCTCAACAACTGTTTGGTAACAATTCTTGTCTAGTTAGTCTTTCCTCTCTCTTTTCTCAAAAGAAGAATTTCTGGGAACTCCTGGCCTTGGATGGCTCATCATAGTTAAAATGATCATATGTTCAATGATGCCAGACTCACACTCAACCTCTTTTTTTTACTCCCAAGCATCCATAGGGGGAAGCTCAGAGTTGTTTAGTGGCAGACCCAGGGCTTGACCCAAACCTAAATCATCCACCCACTCCATTAAACTTGTTTCCCAAACTTGTTAGAATATAAGAATCATCTGGGGCAGTGCTTCTCACACGTATATGTATATGCAAATACCTTGGGGATCTTGTTAAATTACAGACCTTGATTTAGTAGGTCTGGAGTGGAGGCTGATATTCTGCATTTCTAACAAGTTTCTAGGTGATGCTGATGCTGTTGGTGCAACCAACAATAACTTATGTAGCAAGATTTTTAGATACTTGCTAAAAATTCAGATTTCCAGGGCTTTCTTCTCAAGATTCTCATTCAAAACGACTACAGTCGAGTCTGGGAATTTGTATTTTTATCTAAAACCCTAGCCAATTCTTACTATAAATTACTTTTGGCAAACACTGGATATCTTTTATACCACCTCCATGCAGTTTCTGAATTCTTCTGGTTCCTTTTAAATGTACAAATATTGTTTAACCTTAATATTGTGATTTGAAGATTTGATGCAATCTGTTTTTTTGTCATTTTATTTTGCTTGGGTTGGTTTTTGTCTTTTGAAGGTGAAAAATCCAGAAGGAAATTCAGATTATTTTACTGAAAGTTTAGTTCAACTCATAAGAGCTTTAAGGTATTAAAATAATTTCAGTGCCATTCCATTTGACACACAAAGATTTTATCAGTGCTTTAAAAAGTCTTCCTAAACCTGTATATAACAGCTCTTTTTTTCTGATCTAAAGAAATAACACATTGGCACATTGGACTTGCAACCAGAAATTTCTTATCATCTCTGAGTTTACTCTTTCCAGGTCCAGATAAAAAATAGTGCTTAATCCCCCAAAGATATAGACAGTTATGTGAGCTGGTAGTATTGATAAAAGAGCATCATAACCAGATAGGAATGGCTGGATTCAACCGTAGAAGTTGGAGCTGTATAAATCATCAAATAACATGGGAATTGGAAAATATCATTATAAGCAACTTGTGTGAACCCCTGATGTTTTAAATTAGCCATGAAATGTGACTTGCTTTGTAATATTTTGGAGCGACTAAAGATTCCAGCTTCTAAATCAAAATTTTCCTATTTGGCAGCAACACAGCAGGCCTACAAAATAATTTACAGCCATTTACTTTGTTAATTATTCCTTTTAAACAACCCTCGAGGGGAGGAAAACATTATTAATCCCCATTTTATGGATGAGGGGATTGAGGTATTAAGATAACTCAAAACTTTGATTTAGTCCATATTTGCATTTTTTAGTCCCAGTCCAAAGCTCTCTCATCTTTACTTATGCCATGTTTCTGCTCTTATTTTGGCTTATCTTGATGAACAGCATGGACTCAATTTTCTTTTCCGTCTTTTTTAAATATGAAATTTACTGTCAAATTGGTTTCCATACAACACCCAGTGCTCATCCCAACAGGTGCCCTCCTCAATGCCCATCACCCACTTTCCCCTCCTTCCCACTCCCCATCAACCCTCAGTTTATTCTGTTTTTTAAGAGTCTCTTATGGATTGGCTCCCTCCCTCAATTTTCAAGTTAACCAAAATCACTTAGAAAAATTGAGGTAAATTTAGCAGTATTACTTTCTCACACTGATGGACTAAGTTCAGTTTTGCAGGGCTAAATCTAAAATCAAAAAATTATTTTTTAATTGATGTTATTTTTAACTTTTATATGTCTTCAAAGAATTTATACCATAGGACTACTCTTTTTTTTTCTTTTTTTGAGGTTTATTTATTTATTTTGAGAGAGAAAGAAAGAGAGTGCAAGAGGGGGAAAAGCAGAGAGAGAGGGCAAAAGAACCCCAAGCAGAACCCCACTCAGGGCTTGATCTCATGAACCATGAGATCATGACCTGAGCTGAGACCAAGAGTTGGTCCCTTAACCAACTGAGCTACCCAGGTCCCCCCACCCCCACAATAGGGTTACTCTTTTAGAGGAATTTACTTAAGTCATTTTCAGTAATCAAGTAGAGGAGAGAAGACATTGTAGTTCTGATTGAAGTATGTATCTGTACATTGTAAGTATGCCAGAAATTTTCCTTAACATTTTGTTCTTTAGTAAAATAAACACTTTGGTTTTTATGCTTTGAGACATTTTTTTTTTTACATACAGTTATTTTAAAAATCTTTCCTGTAACCTTGTGTTTTCTGCAAAGCAAATGTTAAAAGATGAGACCATTGATGCTGGCTCAGAAAGCTAAGGAGATTCTCTTGTGCAGAGGCAGGAATGGAGTGCTTCAATTCTCTTCCTATAGCAAAGGAAGTGATTAAAAGTAACAGTGGTCATCAACTCTCTTCCTGGATTGTATACGTATTTTACTGACCTTGTTTGCATATTGTTTCTCAAATCTTAGTACCCATCAGAATCACCTCAAATTCCTGATTAAAAGAAAGGTAACTTCAGTGTACTTAGCAGAAATCTTACTGAAAGAGGATTGCAGGAGGCAGTCCTGGAATCTGCACTTTAATAAGCTTTTCAAGTGATTTGCATGCTTACTGAAATCTGAGATCCACTGCATCCGGGTAAGAGGCTTGATTTGCCTCTGTCTTAGAAGCAATTCTATTGCTTAGGGAAACTCTTTGAAATGTATGGGTAACTGGGATTGCTTTGTTTCTCTACAGAGCGAACTTTCTTCTTGCTGTTTCAATTACTTTCTTACTAAAATAGCTTACATCTGGCCAAACTATCCAGGTTAGCAAGATGCCTGGATGTTCCTGAAACCTCACCTTACATCTTGACCCACATAGGTGGACTCCTTTAACGGGAACTCTGCAACTCATGTTATACACCCGGCAACTATCCTTAGATTTATTCCTCCTATTGGACTCTTAGGTAATGGGCAATGGTGACATAACACCTGTGCTTGTTGGAGAGGCTGCAGCAATTTTTCTTGGCTAGACAATTTGCTTTAACTGACTACACCTTGATAACCTTTTTTTCAAGGACTAAATTTGATAGCTCCTCTACACTGCATAAACATTTTAGTGAATACAGAGCTCAGCGTGAAATACAAAGGGTCACCCTGAGATCTCTGTTGCTACCTTACATTTTGCTATATGCAGTGCTAGTCTGTGAGATTCAAAGAGATGATGTTCTGGTTACCTGGAGTAGAACACTAGGTAAAAACAAGGCAAAACAAAACAAAACAAAATTTGTAAGCTATAATGTGCTAGAGAAATAAAATGCAACGTTATTAACATCATTGTCAAGAAAAGCGATGTCAAATTAAGTTTTCCTGTTTAGGTTTGGTTAAAGGGGCAAGAAGACATTGTTGAAGAGAAGAAAACCTAAAATACCAGATTTCATAGTTTTGAAATATTGTGTGCTTGTGTAATTTCCCCCAGATTCTTAATTTTTCTGAAATTTCTTTATACAGAAAACTATTTCTACCATCTCTGTTTACATTGTTGCGTGCATATCGTTGAGCATTGTTAATCCAAACCTTAGATAGTGGACTGGGGTGAACCAGGAGTCAGCTGTATCAGAAATGCCCAGGGTTTTTACTGATCTTAATGGGAGTTTAAGACCTTGCCGCAAAGAAAAGAGGAAGAGGAAACTGGTGTGAAGGGCCAAGATTCTCAATCTTCAATTTTTCTTCTGAAAAATCGGAGAGGATTGTGTTAGATTATCTTTAATGTAGTTACCAGTTTTAAAGCTATGAGCCTTAGTGAAACTTTTAGGGAGGGAGAAAGGAAAGGAAGAGAAATATAAAATAGGAGAGATAAGAGGAGGAAGGAATGAAAGGAGGGAGGGAGGAGGAGAGGAAGTAAGCAAACATGTGGTTGAGAGAGCATCTCACCAATTACCTTGGCTGTGATTCCGTGATACTGAACAAAAGAGTACCTTATGTGGTGTTCAGAGGAATTAAATAAATAAGTAACCAAATAAATCACAAAAATAATAACTAGTTTTCTCATAGTCAAAAGTGATTTAATATCTGCTTGGCCCTTTGGTTAGTTTCATGAATTATTCATGTATCCCTTTAGGTACTACCTGTGGTTGATCCAGTTATATGGCATCACTGATATGGGCAGTGTCATGCTTGGCTTGTAGAAGCCAGTAAATTGAAGGTGGTTTATAGGAGGAATACTAGAGGTGGCTGTGATAAATCTAAAAAGTTATTTCGGTTCATTTAAAAAGCCTCTGAAATATAAATAACAATTCCAGTGTGAATGGTAGGCACTTACCCTATCCAGTTTCTTTGTTTGCTAATAACTGTGAAAGTTAACTCTCACCTGCAGAGTCATAAAAGTTTATATGTAATGACAATACATGGACACAGTCTCTGCCAAAATGAAAATTCCTTGACCATGTCTTATTTTATTGATTCTACCCTCTGAATATTCTATTGGAGGATAAATGAATATGGATATTTAACAAGATTTTAGGAGAAATCAATATGCATATATTTACTGGCTGAGTTTAATTTTTAGAAGAGAGAAAATCTGCATTGAAAAGGCTAAAGATAGATTTATTTGTATGCATCGAAGAACAGTTGGAAAGGGAGTGTGTTTTTAAGTTCAGTCAGCCAGGTAGAGCACTGGAGGGAGCTCTAACTTCACAGCAAATCCAGAACTGAAATTTTTCTTCATTCTCCAATTTTACCTGTAGCCAAAGGACACCCCCCTCCTTACAAATCAATAACAAATATGAAAAGTGTCTGGAAAAGAAAAATGTGTTTAGGGGGGCATCATATGCCACTTTTACTTACAAATAGAGACAGGACCATTATTCAGAACCAGCAATATTTAAGCAAGTCAAAAATATAGGATTATGTACACAGTGAGAGCCATAATATACATTTTCTATGAAAAATACTTTAAAAATATGCTTTGTAACTGTCAACTCCTGCTCCCCCTTCTAACAATGTAGACCCACCCACAGTGAACACCATTCTCAAGGCCAGCCAGACAGAATCTGGCATTGGTGTTCACATAATGACTACGACAAGCTCTTGGGTGTTCTATATGGGGGAAGACTCTAGATGGATGATGTCCTGGGCCCATCCTTGGCAACCTCACAACTGTGCCTGCACCAAATATGTGAAGGGCATTTCGTTTTTTAGAGGTTGAGTGGTGTGCTTGATAGCACCCTACACTAGGGGCCAAAATATATAGACTGCCTTCATGGCTGAACTCCTAACTATATGTGAGCCTTTGGGCTTTTTCATTTTTATGTTGCTGGTGATACAGAAATATGAAAAGGTTGGTCTACATGATATCTAAAATCCCTTCTAATTTTTAAGCTATGATTATCAAGTTAAAATTGTTTATTTGCTTTTTCAGTACTGACTACGGTTTATATTCATACAGAATGATATTTAGAGTTCAGGCCTGCAATTTATTTAACCTTTTTAATTTGTGCATGTGTGTGTGTGTGTAACCAGTGGAGGCTTCCCTTTGCCCAAGCTTCCAGGGCGTTCTTATTCCTGAGAAAGCCAGCTTGCTAGGAGATCAGGCTAGTCGCTTTATTCTCACATCTTATTCTCATCTCCAATGAAGAACTCTGGCCCTCTGTGTGACCATACCCATCCCTTTGCTCTTTTTTCAATCTAGGTCCTCCCCGGGGGCCAGTCAGATCCAGTGTCTCAGAGCAATATCCTCTGTTGTCACTGGGGAGACTGGCTTTGGCTGAGTCCTTGGGACTGTAGGATAGTTTTTGCCACAGGGGTCCTCGTAATTTGGTTTCAGAACTATGTGGACATCAGAAGGCCTAGGGCACTTGAAGGGGAGAATGTATGTAGACTTGACCAGGAGTTTGGGAGGGAGCTGGTCTCCTTTCTGGGACAAGGGGAAACAAAGTAAGACATGTTCTTCCCAGATTCATCCCATTCCCTTTTAAAGTGTGGAAGTTAGCTTTTCTTGTAGCCAGGCCTATCCCCTTGCTCTATTTCTAAATATAACATGGTTCATATTCAGGGGAAGTGGTGCTGTCACTCATAGAGCCCACTCCCAGAATTTGGTGGTGCTTCCACATATGGTTCTATATTAAGCTAGAACTATCAGTGTTGGATATCCCAAAGGAAATAAGGTCCTCCTTTCCTTGAGCACCTGGGTACACACAGAGGGCGAAAGTTCTTTATTGGAGATGAGAATATGATAATGTTGTGAATGAAGTGACTAGCACAATCTCCTCACAAAATGGCTTTCTCAGGAATAAGAAACACCTGGGGGCGGGCCCCTGGCTGGCTCAGTCGGTTAAGTATCCAATCTTGGCTTAGGTCATGATCTCGAGGTTTGAGGGTTTGAGCCCCACATTGGGCTCTCCGCTGTCAGTGCACAGCCTGCTTCAGATCCTCTATCTCCCTCTCTCTCTGCCCCTCCCCCGCTCATGCTTTCTTTCTCTCTCTCAAAAATGAATAAACATTAAAAAAAAGATAAAAAAAAAGGAAACCCCTGGGGGCTCAGGCTAAGGGAAGCCTCCATTGGTTAAACCTGAGAACCCTATCAGCAAGAGGATGCATTCTTCCTTCAGAAAAAGAAGGAAACCTCCTGGCATTGCCTCTCTGTCCTGCCATTGTCATCAGTGGATGCAGGCAGCAGTGATTACTGGGTAGCAGGTTGGTGATCCTGGCTGATGCTCAAATGTTTGGAACCCAGCTGCATGCAGTATACTTTGAAAGGGCTCCTTCTTCTTTCTGCCTGGAGCAGGTCCTGGACCATATTGCACATGCGCCGACCATCTACTCTTCTGAATGGAGGCCTCACCATCAGTAAGGGGAGGGGGGCAAGCTAGCTATCCTTCACCGGACCTACCATAGCTGGCCAACTACCACGTGCTCAGGTACAGGAGGGCCATGTTGCCTTTGAGATATCTGACACTAGCAGTTCTAGCTTAATGCAGGCCTGCTACTTAGAGACCCCCAAAATGCTGTGTCCTACTTAAAAAAAACTCACAAAACATTTTCTAAGATTCCTCCCTATACACGCTTCTTCATCCTCCTCCCATCACTTACCTGGTCCTTTGAAAGTTGGCTCCAGCTAAGAAGCAAATCTGTAGTAACTTTCTGAAGAATCACTCTCTAGGAGGTTGAATGTCTTCAGGATCTGGCCAAACCTGGTAGGAATTCTGGCTACTTAGATGGGCCACGAAGCAGGGTCTTCTGGCTAGGATTTGTTAAGGTGTTACCTGAAGCCAGGTATATAATTTGCAGGACCTGATGCAGAAAGAAAAAGGCAGGGCCCCTGCTCAAAATTTAGGAATTTTCAGATGGTGACAGCAGAGCCTTAAATCAAACACAGGGCACTTCTGAGCGTGAAGCCATGTGTGATGCACAGGTCACATATCCCACGAAGCCAGTCCTGCCCGCAGTGATGGGGACCCTGGATTCAATCTGATAGATACATAGGACTGGGTTTGACTCTACAGGAGTTTTGTGGTTTACCCACAGGAAAAAAAAGCCAATACAAATAAAATATAATAAAATAAAAACCAAGCAGCTCCTGCCAGTGTATTTTTTTAAAGGTGAGAAATTGTTTCAACAAAGAAACTGTGATTGTGTTTGGGCCAAATCCTTAAAAGGATAATTAGTTAAATAGTTTTGGAAGAAACACCGTGGAAAGAGGAAGTGTTGAAATCATATGATAATTTTGTTTATGCCAATTAAAAATTTCGATCTCAGAAGATGTAATGGTTTCTTCCAAATAGTTTCAAGAAATTGGAAAGCCAGCTGGAGATACATTCAGTGGCACCAAGACTGATAAGAATTCTCTTGGAGGGGCTGCCAAAGTGTAGGGGAGAGATGCTTTCAAGAGGTTGGAGGTATTTAGTTTACCTGTATGACCCACAGCCTTAAAAGGATTGGAATAAAGTATGCAGTAGTTCAACTGTATAATTTCTTTGCTTTTTTTTTTTCTTCTTCTAACATTGTATTTTTGCTCAATCCTATTATTCCAGAGGGGGTGGGGGGATTACCTTGGCAATAAACATGCTGTACTGTAAACTTCAATATAATATTTTGTGGTTTCAAAACAACTTGAAAACTATTTTTTCCCTTCAACAATAGCTATTATTCTGCAGTGATTGACTTTATGACAGTGTTCCTTGGCATTCATTTTGTTTGAGCTCAGACCTCCAAGTAAATATTTTAAGTAGCGTCTTGTGATTTGCATTGATTGAGCTCTGTAACAATACAGCTTCACAGCTGTGAATGTGTTTTCTCCTCTCTGCACAGCACAGTGTGCTGGCATCCTGACTGCCTTCAGAGGGGCACCATCATCACCTTTGAGATGGTGTCTTACAAGGCACTCCTCCAGCCAATTATGAGCAGGTAAAATTTGTGTTAGTGCCTCAGCCACTTTTCCCTCTACCCCAGGTCCTGAGTCTCCTACTCCTTACCCTCCTCTCCAGACAGTAGCTTATATTTTTGAATTCTCAAGTTCTCTCTATCCTACACTAGTTCTCTTTCTCTCTTGAGTTAAAAACTAGCCAATTTGTCTGTTTTTAGTTTGTCTAATAGGGGATGATTATACATATGGGTGCCCTTGTAAATATGTTTGCCTTTCCTTTGAGCCTGCTGCTATCAGAAAATTTAAACCCAATGAGTGTCCAAAAAGGTAGAATTTATGTCACGGAAAGGCCAGAAAGAGAGTTGACTTTGGGAAGGAGTGATATACATGGTGACCTCAAAATAACAAAGTTGCTTACTTTCTAAAGTAAGGGTAATCCTGTTTCTTAGAATTAGGTCTCATTCCTTTGAGGATAAGCATGTTGCCTGACCAAGGATAATTTGGAGAAGTTAAAATTTAGGGATCTGAAGATAGGCCATAATTATGGCCTTTGCAATCTTTTCGTGATGAAAGTGGATGAAACTTGAACTTCCCAATAACACAGCCCTCAGGGCTAATGCTCTTGGGATAAACATAGATGAAACTGCTTCATGCTGAAATCCATTAGTCATTTCTTTAGCAAACACTCTTGGGTGAGACCCCTTTAGACCACATTTCCTGATTTCTGCTATAGTTTATGGTGTTATGACAAGGTCCCAAAGAACACTGTGGGATGCAATCTGTAAAAGCAGTTTTTACCTAGAATGTTAGAATCAAAAATGACTCTGGAGAAAAAACATGATAATTATAGCTTACCATAATAATGCAGAGGATGCAGCTTGCAATGAGGTAGTTTCAATCATTGTCATTATTATTACAGTTTTTGGAAGTCATTAATTACTGAATTTTTAAGCATTTCCCTTAAGAAGATAAAAACTGTATTTTTACTCATGCAAATGATGCCATCAAATAAGTGTTCTGAAGGTGGTGAGGAATTATTTTTCTTATTATCACAAGATCTTCCCATATTGTATATATATATATACAATACATATATATATTCCCATATATATACATATATATATTCCCATAATTATGTGTGTGTGTATATATATACATATATATTTATTATTATATATGTGTGTGTGTGTGTGTGTGTGTATATATGTGTATATATATATATGTATATATATATATATACATATATATATATAAAATTTATAGCTACAAACTACCCAATAGCGTAAGAAAACAAAGAACATTTCTACTCAGGATTTGTTTTACACTTTTAATTTGAAATAATTTTAGACTTACAGAAAATTTGCAAAAATAGGATGAAGGATTCCTGTGTGCCTTCACATAGCTTCCCCTAATATTATCATGTTACATGGACATAGTACAGTGATCAAAACCGGGAAATTAGGGGCAACTAGGTGGCTCATTTGGTTAAGCCACCCACTCTTGGTTTTGGCTCAGGTCAGGATCTCACAATTGATGAGATCAAGCACCTCATCGGGCTCTGTGCTGACAGCACGGAACCTGCTTTGGATTCTCTCTCCCTCTCTCTCAAAATAAATAAATACACTTAAAAAATAGGAAATTAATATTGGCATAATGCTTTAACTAAACAAGTGATATTTGAATCCCAACAATTTTCCATTAATCTTTTTTTTTTTCTGTTGTAGAACCCAATCAAGCATCCCACATTGCATTCACTTCAAATCTATTTCATTTCTTCCACTGTGTGAAAATTCCTCAGTCTTTCCTTGTCCTCCATGATCAGGGCCATATCTTAAACAGGATGTATTCCTTTGACTTAATTAATAATGAAAGAACAAACATATCCCTGACATTTGGAAACTTTAAGAAGAATATTGTAGGGACGCCTGGGTGACTCAGTTGGTTAAGTATCTGAATTCGGCTCAGGTCATGATCTCATAGTCAGTGAGTTCGAGCCCCGTGTCAGGCTCTGTACTGACAGCTCAGAGCCCGAAACCTGCTTCAGATTCTGTCTCTGCCCCTCCCCAGCTTGCGCTCTATCTCTCTCTCTCAAAACTCAATAAACATTAAACAAAATAAAGTTGTAAGAGGAAAATTATATATTTTCTTAGAAATATTTCAAACTATCAGTGTATTCCTTGCTAAGTTTGAATGTATATATTTAAAATTGTGAATTAAAATCTAGTTGTAAATAGTTTCTAATGATTTTAGGAGAAAAAATTTTTTTTCTGCACATTGGCTATTACTTTTGTAATGGCTTGTCTTGAGCAGTTTAAATCTAGAATAAAACTTCCTTATAAGTGGCATTTGGATTTACAATTTAGAAGAATTTTTGCAAGAAATGAAATTAGTATAATTTCTCCATGGCCTCTGAAGCTTGAATTGGAAAGAAATTCTATTAATTGTGTGGCATAAATCTGACTGACCATTTTATTCCTTTAAGTAACAAAATACATTTCAGGGTAGTGTGCCTGCCAAATTCTGCATGGAAACACTTGCATATATTCTATGTTCCTACCTTAAATTTAAGAAGACATTGTTTATAAACCTGATATAATTACATATATGTATATAAGCTATATGTGTGTATAATTTTCATTGAGTATTAAAATTGAGCCACACCAGTGGTAGAAGTTATTGGCAATTATGGCATAAAGAAAAGCAAACAGTCTCACTTCTATATTTGTAAGAGTTTTAAAAAATATACAAATGGCATATATTGTTGGGAAAACAAAACCAAGAGATTACTGCCTGTTTGATATAGGTATAACATTGTTTTATGAGCAGTGTTAGCATCAGTCACACTGCATGCCTAATGCCTTAGATGGATACAGTGGGGGAATTTTGACATTGTTCCTTTGTCAAAACAGTACCTTCTGTTTAAACATTTTTAACTATAATTTTATTTAGTGTTGAGAATATGGAGTTGTTGTAACAATTAGCTACTCTGAAATCAGCTGTAACACAAATGTATAAATTCATTTATTTGTTCTCTACTCTTTGTCAAAGGTGCCCTGTGCATGAAACAAATATTGCATACCGTTTGGGCTTATATATGTCTGTGTTAAAGGCTATCTCCCCTCTAGATCATGGACCATGATGGCAGCATAGGGTGGGAACTTAATAAATGCTCATTGAATGAACTCTTGATTGTCTGGGTTAAGTGAGAAATTGGTACAGATACTCAAAAATAATGGCAACTGCAGTGATAGTAGCAAAATATGGACTGAAACGTTGCATGGTGATGTGTATAAACTGAGAAAGTTCCTCACCTTTTTCTAGCTTTTGAAAATTTGCTCTTGTACATGTATAACTTTTATCCATACACAAATTTAAATTGTTTTGCCTTTTATTCTTTTTGGCGGTAAAAGTTTTTTTCCCTGAAAACTCTAGCTATCAGTAGAAGTAAAACCCTAATTCTGTCTCACCCTCCAGCACCATCACTAGCTAATAGAGTTTTACGCAAAGGATGTATCTCCTCATCACTGTATTGAATTTTTAGAATTACTTCCTCAGTGCAGTTGTAAGGCTTTGAAAAGTTCTGTTTGTGGAGTTGGTGATTGGGTAACATATTTTGAGTGAAGTTGTAAAGAGTCCATGAATAAAAAGAGCAGAAAAGAAGAAAAGATATAGATTGAATCTAAGGATGTTAAAATGCAATTTTAGCTTTTTCTCTGATAACAGGCTTCTGCCTTCAGTTTCTTGCTACATTTGAATGAGGTACACGGAAGACTGAGCTACTTTTAAGAAAAGTCTTCATTGCGATTGTTTCTTTCTTTCTTTCTTTCTTTCTTCATTTTCTTCTTCTTCATTAGTTCCTTCTTGAAAAAATAATATAGGCATTCTTTTCTAAAAGTTGATGCCTTGAAGTAAATACTGCATAGTACTTTTCTTCTTATGGTGGCTTGAATCAATGCTTCAGATTGGAAAAGAAGTAATTTGTACTCAGTCTTCTTGCTTTTTTTGCTGCTTCATTTGCATAAACGTGCAATTTATGTAGAGGGTGATGTACTGTATTGAGAAATTCGGAAACAGCTGCCAGGGCCATCTTGCAGGGAAGCTGTACTCAACCTGAGATTTAATTTAAATATTTCATTTCATTATCATAGATTGCAACATTGGGAGTAAACTGTCCCTTCTTTGGAATCAGCACTAATCCAATCCATGAAAATTCAATTGCCCTGTCACTCTTAGTCTGCAAATTTTGTGGCTGAAAGCACGCAACTGCAAACTACGCAATGGAGATTGCCTGAAAGCACACTTTTGACTTCTTACTTAGAAGGACCTTTGTTCTAGGAATTCGGACAAGAGAATTCAATTTAATTAACTAAAGAATTGTGTTTATTGATGTTCTCCTGCTACATCACCAGACATAAATGCAAGTCAAATGATGTTTTTCACTTTCCACTAGAATTTTTAAAATCAGCCATTTTTGTTACATTTAAGGTGCTACACTTAACTGCTGATTTCATCTTTTTTTTTTTTTTAATATATGAAATTTACTGTCAAATTGGTTTCCATACAACACCCAGTGCTCATCCCAAAAGGTGCCCTCCTCAATACCCATCACCCACCCTGCCCTCCCTCCCACCCTGCCCTCCCCCCCCCCTCCCTTCTCAGTTTTTAACAGTCTCTTATGCTTTGGCTCTCTCCCACTCTAACCTCTTTTTTTTTTTTTTTTTCCTTCCCCTCCCCCATGGGTTTCTGTTATGTTTCTCAGGATCCACATAAGAGTGAAACCATATGGTATCTGTCTTTCTCTGTATGGCTTATTTCACTTAGCATCACACTCTCCAGTTCCATCCATGTTGCTACAAAAGGCCATATTTCATTTTTTCTCATTGCCACGTAGTATTCCATTGTGTATATAAACCACAATTTCTTTATCCATTCATCAGTTGATGGACATTTAGGCTCTTTCCATAATTTGGCTATTGTTGAGAGTGCCGCTATAAACATTGGGGTACAAGTGCCCCTATGCATCAGTACTCCTGTATCCCTTGGATAAATTCCTAGCAGTGCTATTGCTGGGTCATAGGGTAGGTCTATTTTTAATTTTCTGAGGAACCTCCACACTGCTTTCCAGAGCGGCTGCACCAATTTGCATTCCCACCAACAGTGCAAGAGGGTTCCTGTTTCTCCACATCCTCTCCAGCATCTATAGTCTCCTGATTTCTTCATTTTGGCCACTCTGACTGGCGTGAGGTGATATCTGAGTGTGGTTTTGATTTGTATTTCCCTGATAAGGAGCGACGTTGAACATCTTTTCATGTGCCTGTTGGCCATCCGGATGTCTTCTTTAGAGAAGTGTCTATTCATGTTTTCTGCCCATTTCTTCACTGGGTTATTTGTTTTTCGGGTGTGGAGTTTGATGAGCTCTTTATAGATTTTGGATACTAGCCCTTTGTCCGATGTGTCATTTGCAAATATCTTTTCCCATTCCGTTGGTTGCCTTTTAGTTTTGTTGGTTGTTTCCTTTGCTGTGCAGAAGCTTTTTATCTTCATAAGGTCCCAGTAATTCACTTTTGCTTTTAATTCCCTTGCCTTTGGGGATGTGCCGAGTAAGAGATTGCTACGGCTGAGGTCAGAGAGGTCTTTTCCTGCTTTCTCCTCTAAGGTTTTGATGGTTTCCTGTCTCACATTCAGGTCCTTTATCCATTTTGAGTTTTATTTTTGTGAATGGTGTGAGAAAGTGGTCTAGTTTCAACCTTCTGCATGTTGCTGTCCAGTTCTCCCAGCACCATTTGTTAAAGAGACTGTCTTTTTTCCATTGGATGTTCTTTCCTGCTTTGTCAAAGATGAGTTGGCCATACGTTTGTGGGTCTAGTTCTGGGGTTTCTATTCTATTCCATTGGTCTATGTGTCTGTTTTTGTGCCAATACCATGCTGTCTTGATGATGACAGCTTTGTAGTAGAGGCTAAAGTCTGGGATTGTGATGCCTCCTGCTTTGGTCTTCTTCTTCAAAATTACTTTGGCTATTCGGGGCCTTTTGTGGTTCCATATGAATTTTAGGATTGCTTGTTCTAGTTTCGAGAAGAATGCTGGTGCAATTTTGATTGGGATTGCATTGAATGTGTAGATAGCTTTGGGTAGTATTGACATTTTGACAATATTTATTCTTCCAATCCATGAGCAGGGAATGTCTTTCCATTTCTTTATATCTTCTTCAATTACCTGCATAAGCTTTCTATAGTTTTCAGCATACAGATCTTTTACATCTTTGGTTAGATTTATTCCTAGGTATTTTATGCTTCTTGGTGCAATTGTGAATGGGATCAGTTTCTTCATTTGTCTTTCTGTTGCTTCATTGTTAGTGTATAAGAATGCAACTGATTTCTGCACATTGATTTTGTATCCTGCAACTTTGCTGAATTCATGTATCAGTTCTAGCAGACTTTTGGTGGAGTCTATCGGATTTTCCATGTATAATATCATGTCATCTGCAAAAAGCGAAAGCTTGACTTCGTCTTTGCCAATTTTGATGCCTTTGATTTCCTTTTGTTGTCTGATTGCTGATGCTAGAACTTCCAGCACTATATTAAACAACAGCGGTGAGAGTGGGCATCCCTGTCGTGTTCCTGATCTCAGGGAAAAAGCTCTCGGTTTTTCCCCGTTGAGGATGATGTTAGCTGTGGGCTTTTCATAAATGGCCTTTATGATCTTTAAGTATGTTCCTTCTATCCCGACTTTCTCAAGGGTTTTTATTAAGAAAGGGTGCTGGATTTTGTCAAAGGCCTTTTCTGCATCGATTGACAGGATCATATGGTTCTTCTCTTTTTTTTTGTTAATGTGATGTATCACGTTGATCGATTTGCGAATGTTGAACCAGCCCTGCATCCCAGGAATGAATCCCACTTGATCATGGTGAATAATTCTTTTTATATGCTGTTGAATTCGATTTGCTAGTATCTTATTAAGAATTTTTGCATCCATATTCATCAGGGATATTGGCCTGTAGTTCTCTTTTTTTACTGGGTCTCTGTCTGGTTTAGGAATCAAAGTAATACTGGCTTCATAGAATGAGTCTGGAAGTTTTCCTTCCCTTTCTATTTCTTGGAATAGCTTGAGAAGGATAGGTATTATCTCTGCTTTAAATGTCTGGTAGAACTCCCCTGGGAAGCCATCTGGTCCTGGACTCTTATTTGTTGGGAGATTTTTGATAACCGATTCAATTTCTTCGCTGGTTATGGGTCTGTTCAAGCTTTCTATTTCCTCCTGATTGAGTTTTGGAAGAGTGTGGGTGTTTAGAAATTTGTCCATTTCTTCCAGGTTGTCCAATTTGCTGGCATATAATTTTTCATAGTATTCCCTGATAATTGTTTGTATCTCTGAGGGATTGGTTGTAATCATTCCATTTTCATTCATGATTTTATCTATTTGGGTCATCTCCCTTTTCTTTTTGAGAAGCCTGGCTAGAGGTTTGTCAATTTTGTTTATTTTTTCAAAAAACCAACTCTTGGTTTCGTTGATCTGCTCTACAGTTTTTTTAGATTCTATATTGTTTATTTCTGCTCTGATCTTTATTATTTCTCTTCTTCTGCTGGGTTTAGGCTGCCTTTGCTGTTCTGCTTCTATTTCCTTTAGGTGTGCTGTTAGATTTTGTATTTGGGATTTTTCTTGTTTCTTGAGATAGGCCTGGATTGCAATGTATTTTCCTCTCAGGACTGCCTTCGCTGCATCCCAAAGCGTTTGGATTGTTGTATTTTCATTTTCGTTTGTTTCCATGTATATTTTAATTTCTTCTCTAATTGCCTGGTTGACCCACTCATTCGTTAGTAGGGTGTTCTTTAACCTCCATGCTTTTGGAGGTTTTCCAGACTTTTTCCTGTGGTTGATTTCAAGCTTCATAGCATTGTGGTCTGAAAGTATGCATGGTATAATTTCAATTCTTGTAAACTTATGAAGGGCTGTTTTGTGACCCAGTATATGATCTATCTTGGAGAATGTTCCATGTGCACTCGAGAAGAAAGTATATTCTGTTGCTTTGGGATGCAGAGTTCTAAATATATCTGTCAAGTCCATCTGATCCAATGTATCATTCAGGGCCCTTGTTTCTTTATTGACTGTGTGTCTAGATGATCTATCCATTTCTGTAAGTGGGGTGTTAAAGTCCCCTGCAATGACCACATTCTTATCAATAAGGTTGCTTATGTTTATGAGTAATTGTTTTATATATCTGGGGGCTCGGGTATTTGGCGCATAGACATTTATAATAGTTAGCTCTTCCTGGTGGATAGACCCTGTGATTATTATATAATGCCCTTCTTCATCTCTTGTTACAGCCTTTAATTTAAAGTCTAGTTTGTCTGATATAAGTATGGCTACTCCAGCTTTCTTTTGGCTTCCAGGAGCATGATAAATAGTTCTCCATCCCCTCACTCTCAATCTAAAGGTGTCCTCAGATCTAAAATGAGTCTCTTGTAGACAGCAAATAGATGGGTCTTGTTTTTTTATCCATTCTGATACCCTATGTCTTTTAGTTGGCGCATTTAATCCATTTACATTCAGTGTTATTATAGAAAGATATGGGTTTAGAGTCATTGTGATGTCTGTATGTTTTATGCTTGTAGTGATGTCTCTGGTACTTTGTCTCACAGGATCCCCCTTAGGATCTCTTGTAGGGCTGGTTTCGTGGTGACAAATTCCTTCAGTTTTTGTTTGTTTGGGAAGACCTTTATCTCTCCTTCTATTCTAAATGACAGACTTGCTGGATAAAGGATTCTCGGCTGCATATTTTTTCTGTTTAGCACACTGTAGATATCGTGCCAAGCCTTTCTGGCCTGCCAAGTTTCAAAGGAGAGATCAGTCACGAGTCTTATAGGTCTCCCTTTATAAGTGAGGGCACGTTTATCCCTTGCTGCTTTCAGAATTTTCTCTTTATCCTTGTATTTTGCCAGTTTCACTATGATATGTCGTGCAGAAGATCGATTCAAGTTACGTCTGAAGGGAGTTCTCTGTGCCTCTTGGATTTCAATGCCTTTTTCCTTCCCCAGTTCAGGGAAGTTCTCAGCTATAATTTGTTCAAGTACCCCTTCAGCACCTTTCCCTCTCTCTTCCTCCTCTGGGATACCAATTATGCGTATATTGTTTCTTTTTAGTGTATCACTTAGTTCTCTAATTTTTCCCTCATACTCCTGGATTTTTTTATCTCTCTTTCTTTCAGCTTCCTCTTTCTCCATAACTTTATCTTCTAGTTCACCTATTCTCTCTTCTGCCTCTTCAAGCCGAGCCATCGTGGATTCCATTTTGTTTTGCATTTCATTTAAAGCGTTTTTCAACTCCTCGTGACTGTTCCTTAGTCCCTCGATCTTTGTGGCAAGAGATTCTCTGCTGTCCTGTATACTGTTTTCAAGCCCAGCGATTAATTTTATGACTATTATTCTAAATTCACTTTCTGTTATATTATTTAAATCCTTTTTGATCAGTTCATTAGCTGTTGTTATTTCCTGGAGATTCTTCTGAGGGGAATTCTTCCGTTTGGTCATTTTGGAGAGTCCCTTGCGTGGTGAGGACCTGCAGTGCACTTCCCCTGTGCCTCTTCCGTGGGCCTCTAGTCTGCGCTTGACTCCGGAGACTCCCTTCTGCTAATCCTCTGGCGGTTTTCTGGGTTCTTTAGGCAGGTGTAGGTGGAATCTAAGTGATCGGCAGGACGCGTTGTGAGCCCCGCGTCCTCCTACGCCGCCATCTTCCGGAACCTCACTTCAGGTATTTTTTAAGTATGACAAGGAATCAGTAAATAAAAGATGGACCTTATTACCTAACGTAGGAATGTCTCACTTTTTACAACTTGTTATTCAGTTGTGTGTGGATCAGTATTTCAGACGTCAAACCCTAAACATACCAAAAGGCTGTCTACAATTTTAAGTGCAGAGTTCCACCATTTTCTACTTCCAGGAAATCTCAAGTTATCTCCGGTTTGTCATCCTAAAAAATCCGGAATAGAGCCACGGCAGGCGAGGAGCAGAGCCGCTGCCAAACCACGAGGCCAGAAAACCACTGCTGATTTCATCTTACCATGGGATGGTATTAGTGGTATCAATGTCATTGAAACCAATGTGGTGCTTGTGATTAATAACTACTTTGTTATTAAAAAAGCATTCTCTCCATTAATAATGATTATGGAAAATAATCTAAGAAAATATTATTTCCAAAAACACATCTATTGCTATTAGCTAAGATTGTAGGCATTGATGAAATCACAAGAACATCAAGATTCTGCATAAATACATTCTGATTTCCCTGGTGTGATAAAAAACCTTTGTTGCAGTTATTGTTTGTTATTAATACATGGGGGGAAGGGTGTCTTTCCCAATACCTGCCTCATCTTGGCCTAGATATGAATTTTAGCAGATGATTTTTGTAAGTAGTACTTTAACACCAAAGAATAATTCTGATCCAAGGAGAATGATTTGAAGCCATGAAGTCATTGTATTTTTCAAACAGTGCTGATGTTAACTTATTGAATCTTTATGTCTGGTTACTTGCAACTCAAAGAATGCATTAATGGCACATCAGCTCGTCCATTAATGAAATAAACGCTTGCACATATATGCACACACACTCTGCTCCCTGATCACCCTTACATATAAACGCAGTGGAAATGATGTACCTTTGGAGAAGAATTTTTTCCCTCCCTCCTCTAAGCTAACAAAGGTCTAAATTGTATCTTTTATTTTTAGGAGGGTTGGTGAGTTGCACCATCACCTCCATCTTGGACCTTACAATTTCCATAAACCTCTTCTCATCTGGGTTTGCATAGAGGACATATTGATGGATTCAGTATTTAATCCTGAAAAGACCCCAGGGGAATGAATGTACTCAGAATAGACATGTAGCTGATCAGTGTGCTTAGCTTTCCTACTGTGATGGATCAAGGCCTTTTTGGTCATGTGAGGTTTTTAGCCTTGGAAAGCAAATTCCCTTACTGTCTTACTGGGGATGGACTCTGACTGAATATTCATGACATTGAAATCTCAATGTAAGATGCATCTCACCCCTTTTGAGTTTGGACATCCTCTCTGCTGGCAGTGTTCATATTAAGTTTGGAAAGGATTTGCCATTGGCATTGTTTTAACTTCTGTTTTTTAATTACTTTTATTGCCACATAATTTTGAAATTTATGGGCAAAGCTTAAATGAGTTATAAATGGCTGGAATTATGAAGTAATAAAAATAAATGAAAATGGCTTCATATTTTAATTGTTTTTAATTTGTTCTTAGAGTTGAAGGCAAATAAGGATGTATCACAGGGGTCACAGCTTGGAAGGAGGTAAATTTTCTGCCTTAGAATGCTATTTTCTCCCATGTGAAAACTAGAGTGGATCATTGGAAGCTCAACAGTCATGGAATTGTTTGATTAATTTTGTCTTCACTGAGAGGGCTTCCTGTACACATCTACACTCACTAACAATATTAAGTTGAGAGTGGCTGAGAACAGATGACGACCACTTGTATCAAAATATTTATGTGAATTTGTCCTCAAAAGTTGAAATTATGCTTCTTGCTCTTGAAGAACTCATACTTTATCATGGAACACAAATATACATTTCAAGAATAAGAACCCAGAGCAATGTTAGTGGCATTGTATTCCTAAGTGCTAAATATTGGTAAGAATAAAGTCCTAAAGGAATTTAGAAGGGATAGTTGTAGTCTGGGGTTATTCAGAATATGCTCCTGAGAAAGATAGTTTGTTCTGCATCTGAAAATGTTTGTTAAGGGAAAGGAGAATGGGAGAACATGTCAGGTAAGGAATAAACTTTTAGAGATAAGAACAACTTTGGTGTATTGAAGAATAATAGGGAGGTTTTCTTAATGCTAGTGGAGATAAACATATTGCATATCAGATTAGTGCCAATAAAAATAATACTGACAACCAATATTTACTGAATGGTTTGTATGGCCCAAAGTATTGTGCTAAGTGCATTTTATTGATTATTTCATGCAACCCATTTTCGACAATTGGCAGCAATATATTGGGAGACTTCACATTTCATTTGATCCCTTAGCAGTCGAACTAATGTAAACCTTTAAATATTCAGTGATGTGATTTGAATGAGCTAATGTGAAATGGAAAGCAGGCAAGGAAAACGGCTGAGAGGTTACTCTGGAAATCTGGGTGTTAATAAATTGTACCATTCTGTATGAAAATAGTGGATTTATCTAGTGGTGTGCTGGTAAATATTTAACAGTTGACTCTAGGGGAAAATGCCCTAATTTGGTAAGCTGACACTTTCTGTGGTGTAAATTCAAGCTAGTAATGTAAGATCAGCTGATTCACCAAATTCCTGAAAACAATTGGCTCTGGCAAGCCAGTATGAGCTAGCTCCTGCATAACAACCAGTTAACCTCAGACATAAAGAAAATGAAGAATTAATGAGATTTGGATGGGTTCAGTATGTGGAATAGAAGAAGAAACTATCTGGAAAGGGGCATCCAGTTTTGTAGCTTGGGAGAATGAGAGCCTGAGTGTCAATGACATAGAGCTGTGTAAATCCAGCCGTGCCTAAATTGAACATCAGTCACATGGAGGCTTGGCTCTAGTCACTTTCTCAGGCAAGTTTTTGCCCAATTTTACCTGTTGGGAGGAGAAAAGTTTCTGCCTGGGGAACTGCGGGGAGGTGCATGATATTGAGGCAACAATAGGGTGGTGTGGCACAGGATCCTTGGACCAGCTCAAGGATTAAGTCTGACCCATTAAAATAGAGAGTCTAGGGACTGATTTGGGAGGACGTCTTGTCATTTAAGACACCCATGAAGCATGTTTATTTTTCTTGGTATGGAATAGAGCAGGGAAAAAGCGTCCATTCTATCTATGCATGCCACTCTGGCACTGTGAGAGGTTCAGAGACATGAGACGCTTCTGGAGATCCCTAGAAATGTTTAGAGGAATTGGAGAAACTCTCAACTGATATGAAATTCTATTTTTGTAGGTGTAAAGTGAAATTTGAATGTTAATAATCATTTAAATTTGTTCTGAAAGTCTTCTGAAGCCTGGGAAATTTGAACCAGAAAAAATAAAGTGGGAAATTTAGGATGGGAGGTGAGAATAAAGCCAATGATATGTTGTGTGAGATGGTAACCAAGAAAATACGTCCTGTAGTGCAGCTGGAAATAAAAGGCTGCAAAGGTGAAAACACCAGAAATAGAGGGGAAATGGGAGTCATCAACCAGTAGATGATACTTCTTGGTTGAGATCCAAGTCAGGCAGTATGAATGAAAGATATCAAATTGCTTCTGATGAAGCCTTCAAGAATATCCATAGTCACAGCATTCTAAGTGAAGACAATATATTTTACCAGTCCATCATCCTGAATGTGTATAATAAATTCATTTTCCCAGTATATGCTTTAGAAACAATTATTTCTGTGCCATTCTCATTTGATTCCTAGTTTACATATCTCCCCGGGCTTCTGAATTCCTCCTGACTTACCAGTATTCTTGGTAAGCAGTGTTGGGCAGTAAGCATGCCAAACCTATACTGAATAGTCCATGTACTGTGATGGAATGCATCTGTCTTAACTTGCTACTGTCTGAAGACTTCACAAAGCATTGTATTTTCACTGATGTTTCAGTGGCAAGTGGCTTCTGTTGTTTTCGAGCAGCAGGGGTGATTTAATTCCCTTATTCCTTTAAGAGAGTCCCTTAGCAATTTTTTTTCTTTGACCTTGTCCTGAGTAGATCTCAGAGCCAAGAAATTAAATCTTTCTTCTTTTCCTCTCCCCTTTTCAGCAATTAGAAGTCAGTACAGAGCTCTTCCTAAATGCTTCAATCCAAAACCCTATTGGAATTCTTCCTTCACCTTTACTTCCAACCAACCAAACTTCCCAATGTTGGATTAGTGTGCTTAACTGAAAATGTAAATTTCCCTTTCAGTCTTTTGCTGGTATAACACACACACACACACACACACACACACACACACACACTCACATGCATGCCTGCCACATGCACACACCCAAGTTCCATCTAGACTTACAAGTGTTACTGTATAGAAACCATGCACAAAGAAGGGTAATGGTTCCTTGCCCCTTGTCCACTCATTTACAGATGGGCCGAGAACACATTACCTCTATTGATTTTATCTGTGAAATACAGCCTCAGGCCCCTAAATTTAGTGATTAGAATACATAAAATTTCAATATGAAAAAACCTGGCATGTAGATTCATTACTTTATTTACCTTTACACTTCATTTCTTTACTTTCACATTTCTTTTTTTCAAGTCTTAAAATTTGTGTTTGCATTTTCGTTATACTTTATAGCTCTTCTTCAAAGGAACTATGTTTTCTTTGTGTATATTGATATCTCTTCCCAACGATTTTAATTTCTGCTCAGTCTTCCAGCTCCATTCCAAACCATGAGAATGATCTCAACTTTGGCTTTATGGATTAGACATTCACTTCTTCCTTCTCTCACATTTAAGTTTCAATGCATGATTTTTTCCACATTTATTTCTTTAAATTATGTAGTTCACTCTCTGGTTTCTAAACCTAACCCTCTATTTCTAACCTTCTTTAGATCTGCTTTGATTTCCTTATTTTCACAGTTACTGTCTCTCCCACTCAACTTGCTTCTTTATTCTGGAGTGTAAACATTCTCAGTTTCTCTTCCGTCTGCAGAAATACTCTTTCTCTTGATCCTGTCAATACTTGACATGTTTATTCCTTTCTCTTTCTCATTCTTTTAAGCCAAACCCCTCGTAAGAGTAGTTTGTCTCTATCATTGCCGTTTTCCTACTTTTCTCTAATTCTTCAATTGTTTACAATCTTTTATGTGCTCCCATCACATTACCAAAAGAAAATATTCTCTCTTGGAGATTAAAATGAGCTCCTAAAAACCAGTCAATATCACTTTTTACTCCTCATTTCCTTGCTTTCTAGAGCTGTATGATTTTACCTTATCGATAATCCCAATTCTCTCTGAAATTCTGTCCCCACTGGATTCTGCAATTTATTGTACCTCGGCTCTCTTCCTACTTCTCTGATCCTAACTCACACTTTGTCCTCCAGCCTCATATATATTTTCAATGGGATGAGGTCTTGAGCTCTTTTCTTCTCTTTCTTTCATTTAGTCCAACAATGCTTCATTTCATTAAATGGATGCTCATGGAGCACTTATTACCTGTAACTCATCTGAATTGCAGTAAGTCTGCCTCAGAGTGCCTCTGAGGTCCTGTTGGAGAACAATGGAAAAAGTCATTTTGTTCAAAGAGATCTTTAGAGACCTCTAGAACCTTTCATTATGTGTAAAATTTCCATCATTCTTTACTACTTTTGGCAGAGGAATTTATGATCCCTGTTGAAATGCAAAAAATGTTTTCCGGTAGGCTTCATACATTGTCAGCTATACCTTAAGTCAAACCAGAAAAAAAAAATAGTCAAATTATCCCACACAGATCCAGAGGTGTGAAATATAGGAGAGATACATTTTAATGAGGTAAGGGAGAGGGGTGAGAGAATATTGAGTAATAGTAGGCACTCTCTGGAAAGGGCAAAAAAAAAATGATTTGTCCCTGTGGGTTCCCTAAGCAAAATGTTGCCAAAAACCTGGCCTTGGAAATGTCTAAATTTTTAAAAAAGACACAAAGTAAATGTCGTAAATAAATTCCCATAACTGAATAAGCTCAGCATTTTAAAAACGAGTGTTCTTTTCAGTGTATGTATTCCCTCTGCTGGGTTGTCGTGTAGTTGTTGTTGTTGTTTTTCTTTGTTTTTGGAATACTGTCATGATTCTCAATAAATTAATCTGAATCGCAAGAGATCATATCCCCAGAGGTGCTTAGTCTAATTAAGAACAATAATAAAAATCTCCATTACAGCCTTTACTCTGGGAAAGCCACTAGGAAACTACAAGAGTGACAGCAGTTTTTCTTCCAAGATTAAGTGTTTCCTTTTACTCTAGTGCAATGATTATAAATGGATATTCTTTATACCAGATAGTCCTGCAGAATGTTTCTGGAATGGACCATAAACTACTTTGTAATGGTAGACAACTCATTAGACTAACACAGGAGCTGATTTTGGCTTATTAATGAAAAATGATATAACTTCAGCCTTGTGGTATTTCTACTAAACTATTACTATTTTCACAATATGGCCTAGAATTTCATTATTTTGGAAGACATATTTTTTTAGTTTATGAATCTTAAAAAGATTAAAAGGCAAGTAACAGAAACTCTGTATTTTAGGGTATTAATTGGAAGCTACGAGTTTCATAGGTTTTCTTCATTTTAAACTCAGTGTCTGTTTTTCACTGTTTTTACCATGGATTCACCTGTGGGGTTTTACTAAGTTAGAAATTCTTTGTTATGTGAGGTTTTTACTCTGATGTTAATGTGGGAATTTTGAGACCACACATCCTAGTATCTGCCTCCTTAACTATGTACATATAAAATTTAGTAGGACTTAGTCGATCTTTATCAAAGTGACAACAATCTTATCTTCCGCTTTCTATATTTAATGAGAATAATGAATTTGGTGAACATCAATAAGTAAAGAGTCTTCTTGAACAATCACAAGGACATTGATTATTTAAGGACTGTTTTTATAAGTTCTCTTAAAGAATAGATGTTTTAGCAATGCCAGCAAAACCAATAAAGATTAGCTTGCATATGATGCTCTTTATGGCACATATCGCTCTCTGATGATGACAACTTTCATTTGGAGACCCCTGCCCTCATAGCACCTTCACCCTGACTGGTCTTTAGGTGTCCAGACTTTCTGGGTACAACTGGGTGGCTTCCTTGCTCCTCATTTTCTCTCCTTCAGTCTTATATTCACTGGTTTTGTGTATGAGTCCTTCTCTCTTTTGGAGATGGGTTTGAATCTGTGGTGCTTATGTAGCGACTGACATGAGGACATCACAATTCCCATCTACCATTTATGGTTTTAGCTTCAACTACTGAAAGGGATTTCAGGGACCATTATAGGTTAGTAGGAAGGATGCTGTTGGGTTGGGATAGTTCATATCATTTTTTATTTCAAGTTTCTACATATTTAAAGGCACTTAGAATAACTGATTTGAAGATACAAAATTAATGTTTTTTTTAGAATTTTTATATAAAAAATAACAGACTTGAAAGATATAAAAAGCCAAGAGTTTGTATATTTTTAACTTTATTAAGTTGTAATTGACATTCAATAAAGGGCAGGCATTTAAAGTATACAATTTGGTAGGTTCTGACATGTCTATACACACCTGTGAAACCATCACCACCATCAAGATAGTGAACATATCCACCACCCTCAAACATTTTCTCATTCCCCTTTGTAAGTAAACTCTCATGCTTCCCCAACAGTCAACAATTTGAAAAGGTAAGATTTCTTTTTTTTTTAAATATTTATTTTTGAGAGAGAGAGAGAGAGATAGTGATCGGGGGGGGGGGAGAGGGAGACATAGAATATGAAGCAGTCTCAAGGCTTTGAGCTGTCAGCACAGAGCCTGATGTGGGGCTCAATTTCACAAACCACAAGATCATGACCTGAGCCAAGTCTGATGCTTAGCCAACTGGGTCACCCAGGGGCCCCAGAAAATCTAAGACTTCTTAACACCAGACTGTTTTTGTGGTCAACACACTTTATAAACTCATGAGAATCCCAACCACAAGTGTAGCATTTAGAGTTCAATTACTTGTCTCTTGACAAATTCGGTAAATCTGGGTCCACCACACAACAGGAAGGCTATTCTAGAGCACCACTGTTAATACGCAGATCTGTATTATGGTGATGACCTCGACAGTTCAATGGTGAACAGAAATTAGAAGAAACAAGTACTATACACAAGCAGAGACCTGAAGCAATAGCTTCTAAACCTTCTAAAACCCTCAAGCTTACATACTGGTTTCAACCGTTATTTGCTACTCTCGTTGCACAGAGGGACCTTTAAAAATGTCGATGTCTGGAACCCATTTCAGATTAGTTAAATTAGAATCTCTGGTAAGTGCTGAGTCTGAGGATTCATTATTATTTAAAACTTTCCAGGTGATGCTAGCATGAAGTGAACATTGAGAATCATTACTGATATCCTACTCATAATTAAGTGTCCTTTTGTCGAACCACTTTTGGGTTTAATTTTCCTAAAGATTTCACCCAGAACTGGTCATTCTGTATTACTCTTCTTCTCTCAAGAGGTTGCCCTGTTCTGGTCAACAAGTACTTCTTCAAGGACAAGTAAATGGTTATTGCTTACAAATGATTTTGATTTATCTTCCTGCCTTACAATAATGTACATAATCAAAATCTACTGTTTTGTGATTGATTTTAGCTTTAATTTACCATTTTTTTAAAGTTTCAATATGCGTGAGAGGCCACGGAAAAATCTATGGTATTACCTAGTGAGCTACTTTCCCATTCCTTTTTGGCCCTACTCTTTCTTTCCAGTATCTCCTGCTTCTCCAAGTGGCTCATGGGTTCTCCATTCTGCATCATCCCTGGGTCTTCCCTCTACTCTTGGCTTATCCTGAGTCTTACACTCCAGGGAAATACCCCTATCCTCTTTCTTATTTTTAATGTCTACTAGTTTGTATATATTTTATAATACAAGTATTTATGTCAATGCTGCCAATAGTTGAATGTAATATCTTGGGTAAGCTACTATCATGTTAACTTTAATCTTTTGCTGATGATGCCATGACCTGAAGGACTAACTAAAATGGGAAATTTACGTTTCGTTTCAAGCTGGTGGGAGTAAAATTCGAGGACAGATAAGCCAGTCTACGGCCTCCATGTCACACCATGGACTGGTGTTCCCTTGTACTTCTGCAAAGGAACAGCTCTTTTGGTAGCATCACCTTTTCACCTTGTTAAGTGGCATTGGTTTGCCAACCTCTGAGAAAAAGGAAGCATCTGAGTGATGAAACGCTGATACTTCACTGTGAATTAATGGCACAACGTTATTTTTCAAAGTACTTTCCAGGACTGTGGTGCAGCAGAAAATCATCACTGCTCAATGACCCTTGCTTGCAAACTTCTGTGTGTGAGGCCACTGTGTGTTTTAACAGATTGGGCTCTAAATTAAAGGTGTAGGATGTGATTTCTCTCAAAAGAATATCAGAGCTTTGGGGTTTTTTCCATCCCATCCCTATTTAGGTTCAGATATTTGTTAAAGGCAGGAGTTTGTAGAGAAAAAGACATCTCACTACTATATATCATTCATGATGGATTATCTCAGAAGCATTTTTCACTGTTGTTTCTCATATTAAATATTCACTTCTGGAGGTAAAATTGCATTTAGAGTGATTCAGTGAGAGGTAACTACAATATTACTGTGTTTATGAATCACAAGTTAGTCTTTTATACTTGCTTTGTTTCTTTTAGGAGAGTTTTATTAGCACATATAAAAGTAACTAAGAGGTAAAACACTTTCTTTTTGTTTGTATATAACTTGGGAAATATTTTTACTGCTGCTCATAAATTGAAAACCTGTGGTACCATGATTAAGTTAGTCCAACCTGGAAACATTTCATGGGCACCTGCTACATACATGGCACTCACTAGAGTTGGGGATATGAATACATGATATATAATTGGTATGACCAGGTCATTTAAAACATTTTAGGGAAAAATGTGGGCACAACTCTGATTGGAGCAAAGCTCAGCTAGAGTAATAGAGCTAATATCTTTTCATATATTTAGCATCAGTAACATTTTTACTAATTCAGGTATTTGAGGGAGCTTTCAAAATGCCTAAAGAGCAGAATAAAGATGATTTAAAAGTTTAGACACCTAGGTGAACTGATAACTACCTAATTTAACTAGGTGAATTGACGAGCAATGCCTTGATTTTAAGTTTCCTGACAGCTAAAAGACTCACAATTTTTATTTTATGACAAAAGAAAAAACACAATGTATCTGCAGACACAAATACATTTTTGTGACACTGCACTCAAGCAGGAATATATCTCAAAGGTCTCAGTACAGTGACTATCATATGGGCTAATAAAATCAACTACAGTTTTACAAACAGGAACTGTGAGTCCACAAAAATGATTCTAGGTTATGGCCATCTGTATGACCAAGGGCATTGCTTGAACTAAAGGAAAGGTTTCTATGAGGACTGAGATAATGTTACACAGAGACATATTTTTTAATTTAAATTTTTAAATTTTACCTTATAAAATGTTACATGTATTTGAAATAATTTAGACAACACATAACATGAAATTAAAGTGAAATTCTCTCATCCCTTTCCAATTCCCACTTGTTCACCACAGAAGTAATTTCTTTTACCCTTTTCTGTTCATATTTCAGGCAGTTACTCTGAAAACACTACATACTATTTTCATACAGCTGTTTCTTCACTCAATAATTTGGATAAAATCTAGTATCTTCTCACTATCATGGAGATGATATAATACCCCCTCTATTCCTTTCTTCTTCTCCCGGTATTTTTTTAAAGTTTATTGATTTATTTAAGTAATCTGTATACCCAGGGTGAGGCTTAAACTCAGGACTCTGAGATCAAGAGTCACATGCTCTTCCAACTGAGCCAGGTAGGCCCTCTCTCCCCCAGTTGCCTACTTACTAATTTTTATTTCTGTTCCATAACTAGAATAATTAGCTCTTGATTTTTTTAAGTCAATGGATATTGGATTGTCTCTTGAACTTCAGCATTATGAAATGAGAAATTTGGAGTTTCTACTTTTGGGTCCAACTCTGCCCTAAACCCTGTTTCTACTGATAGGACATTACTTATATGTTGCCAACAAAATATTTTCCTATGCCACTAACTCAGTGTTGCTGGAAGAGATTATTTAAAATGTCATGATAAAATTCATTCTCTTTCCTCACATTCTACCAATTGCCAAAATTATGCCGTGTTTTACTTTGGTTCCTAGTCAAACTATGAATTTAATGTATAATTTGTTTTCCTTTGAATTTTTTGCTTTGTCAAAGACAGTACATAACTTCCTGTTACCATTAAGATCTCTTACTTTATTTTAAAGTTCATTTATTTATTTTGAGAGAGAGAGAAAGGGCGGGGGGAGAGAGAGAGCAGGGGAGGGGCTTAGAGACAAGGAGAGAGAGAATCCCAAGCAAGCTTCACATCAGCAATGAGCCACGGAGCCCGACGCAGGGCTCAATCTCACAAAACCATGAGATTATGACCTGAGCTGAAACCAAGAGTCAAGACTCTTACCCGACTGAGCCACCCAGGTGCTCCTATTTTTTTAAGTGTATTTATCTATTTTAAGGGGGGGGGGAGTGAGGTTGGGGGGGTGGTCCTTTACTTTGGTAACTGTACAGTCTAATGATCCCAATCATAGCCACTTTTTTCTTAAAGACCATCTGCTGTGATCCCTCTGACTTCCTGTTCTAACAAAGAAAACTGCTTTTTAGAATACTTTGTCCATTGTCACACTAGGATTTCTTTTCATGTATTCTGGGTAGTTAATTTGATTCCCAATAGTTCCTTTTTCTTGGTTCCCCCTTTCATGGTACTCTCTATGAATTGTCGGCATTCTTCTTCCCCTTCTCTTTTGCAAATGTGCCTGGGCAACAACGTTTTTCTCTTGCTTATCTACAAACTCTAAATTTGCTTGTTTGAACTATGTATGAAAATCTAGGTTTTAAATAATTTTGGCTTGAAATGTTGAAAGCATTAGTTAATTGCTTCAGTTGTCATCTAGTGTTCAGTGAGCTCTGCCAAGTAAGACTGAATTCTCTAATGCTAACTTTTGCTTTAGATGTTCCTTAAATTATACCATATATTTCAGAAACTGATGAGAGGGAACACATACATCTTTAGAACTTTAAGAATCAGATTTGTATTCTCTTTTAAAGGGAAGGTCAATCAATAATTAACCTTTTCTTTTTTTTTTTTTTTTTTTTTTTTAAAAAAAGGGTTTAATTTTAAAAAAACCAATTCCCAAAAGCCTTTTTTGAGTTTTTATAGTTTTGTTTCACA